>NC_048437.1:23606685-23876517 GCF_004353265.1 Vitis riparia
ATTTAATATAATAAAAAAATTTTAAATGTCCTTTGGTTGTAAATTTTAAAATAGTTCAATATAAAAATAGAGTCATTTATTTATTTTCATATAAAAAAAACAAAAAAAAACTAAGTTTTAATTTGGTTAAAATCAATTTAAATTTTTTTTCAAATATTAATGAGTTAATAGTCATTATTCCTCTTTCACAATTTGGTCTACTTGGCCAAAATCCATGATATATATAGGGGAATTGATTAAATTGGTTACTATTCACAAAAGTATATTGCAATGGATAGAGGTGGATACCTCAAATCAATTGTTCAACCTAATAAGCTTCTTAGACATGGTGATTACCTACTAATGCATTAAAAGTCCAATAGTTAGTAGTAGGTTCAATCAAAAGATTAGCCTCAAACCTTACCTAATAGCTGGTTTGGGTCCTCCCAACTCTTATTTAAAGGTTCCATGCTTTATGTATGTCATGGGAGAAAGTTTTAAATATTTGTTGAAAACCATTTGAACCTTTGGTTTCAAAAATTACATTTCATCTTAGTACACCTCAATCTTGATTTTATCTTGTATTAATTTGAGCTTAAAGTTGTATTAAGATTTTGTAAGATCAATTTTTTTATGAATTGTGACCTTGTGAGGATTGTCGAATATGAAATCACTTACAGAGCTCAAAAGTAGGGATGACAACAGGGTGGGTTCGGGATGGGTCATCCTCATCCCAATCCTATCTTATTTATTTATATTTATTCATTTTTCCAAAAAAAAAAAAAAAAATGTTAAACAAGGTAGGGCATCATTTAATTTATTTATTTTTAAATTTTTATTTTTTTCGATTTTTAAATTTTAAATTTAAATTTTGTTCAAAATAAATATGATTTATAAATAAAGAAATATTAGACATATTTATAATTTATTTTTATGAAAAACAATATTTTACTTATGTTAAAAAAATTGAAAAATAAAAAAATAATTTTTTTTTAAAATTATGTATAATCAAACAAGACAAGAACTAACCAGTCTCGAACTTGTCCCTATTTTTAAAAACTTTTCAAATTTGTCCTGAACCCGTTTATCTTTAGAGAGAATTATGTTTTAGGGGTAGATGGGCCCCCAAATTAACAAAAAGTTCGTGTAACTCTTCAAATTGAGTTGAAGGATATGAAATAGTAACGAACAAATATATCATTTAAGAACACATAAAAAATATTTTATAAAATTAAGTTAAATAATTTTTTTTCAATAATTTTTTTTCAAAAATACTAAATTAAATAAAAGTGGTTTTCAAAAATATTAAATTAAATTTTTTTTTCAAAAATATTAAATTAAATAATTTTTTTTCAAAAATATTAAATTAATAAAACTATTTTAAAAAAATATTAAATTAAATAATTTTTTAAATAGTTAAATAATTTTTTTCAATAATTTTTTTTCAAAAATACTAAATTAAATAAAAGTGGTTTTCAAAATATTAAATTAATTTTTTTTTTTTCAAAAATATTAAATAAATAATTTTTTTTTCAAAAATATTAAATTAAATAAAACTATTTTAAAAAAATATTAAATTAAATAATTTTTTTAAATAGTTAAATAATTTTTTTCAATAATTTTTTTTTCAAAAATACTAAATTAAATAAAAGTGGTTTTCAAAAATATTAAATTAAATTTTTTTTTCAAAAATATTAAATTAAATAATTTTTTCAAAAATATTAAATTAAATAAAACTATTTAAAAAAATATTAAATTAAATAAATTTATTTTAAAAAATATTAAATTAAATAAATTTATTTTTAAAAAATATTAAATTACGTAAAAGTATTTTTTAAAATATTAAATTAAATAAAAAATATTATTTTTTTTTCTCAAAATCAACAAAGAGTATTTTTGGAAATACTGAAGGATAATATCCTTCAACTTAATTTCCATATTTTTATTAAGTCTTGGACTCAATTTGAAGAGTTATACGGACCTTTTGTTAATTTGGGGGCGCATCTACCCCTAAAACATAATTCTCCCTTATCTTTATCTCAAACCCTTCCGGGATTAGGAAAGGGTATTCGAAAAAACGTGTCAAATTACCTTTCCTATTCAAGAGTGAAGTATCTTTTAAGAAAGTGCATTGGAATCATAATTTAATGGACATGGTTTAAACACTTTGTATCAAAGTCTTGTTATAAGGGTCCCTTATAGCCAACCATATTTGTAAGTAAAAAATTTAAATGCTTGGATTAAAAGCCTTGATAGCATAACCCTCAATGTTGTTAAAGCCTGATAAGAGTAGATGTCAGGCAAATTGTGCAAAACCATAATAAAAACATTGTGTTTGCATATTTTCTTCTATTCAACATTTATTTTATAAGTAATTGCTCTTTTATCAATTTAGTTATATTGTTGTTTATATATATATACACATTAGGTTGATTAGCTCATAAACCTAACATTAAAAAGAAATAATATATTAAAAATATATATAATGCATAGAATATATTAAAAAATATTATATATATAAATTGCCAAGTACAACTTCATTTTTTAAATTAATAAAAGGTTTAAAAAATTGGTTTTGGAGTCATTTCCCATTGTTGAACCACTCAATGCATAATAAAAGGAAAAAATAAGTTAAACATTTAAGGACGTTTGATAAAACTTAATACTTATTATTTAATAATTTAAGTTGACTTTAAGTTAAATTATACTTAAGTTGATTATTTAAAACTTATTACTTAATTTTTATTTAAGTATTAAGGTTGTTTGATAAAATTAACTTAAAATTTATTCTAAATCATCAAATTAACATATTTATCTTCATAAATTATTATTAGGGTAAAGAGGTTGAGTAATATTGGAGGTCATAGAATAGCAAGGGAGATTATGGAAGTAACTAAAGTAAATGAGGGTAAAAATGTAAAATGAAAATATGAATTTAAGAATAAATTAATTGTTTTTACTTATTACTTAAAATTGATTTTGACTTTAAGTCATACTATTAAGTTATAAGTCACTTTATAAAAATAATTAAATTGAATTAATTATTTAAATTAATTCAGTAAATAAGCAATCATTTTGCAAAATTGAATTAAATTCCAAAGTATAATTTACAATATTGAAATTAAATTAAATTAAGTTGAAGTATATATACAATTAGAATTAATCTTTATTGAACTTATATGATATATATATATAATTGAAATCAAACTATTTGAATTTAGATGGTATTAACAAATTTATTATGATACAGTTTATAATATTTTACTTGAATTAGATTGAAGTATTAAACTATGCCAACAACTTATGATTATGAGTATGAATGATAAACCATAAATAATTAAATTAAATATAAAACTAATATTTAAATGAATTATAGTAAATATCAAACAATCAACTTATATTATAATATTATTAATGTAGTAACATACCTTAAATGATTGGCAATTCTTGATTAGTAATAAATATGCAATTGAAACACCACTCCCAAATTTAAGAAATTTAAAGAAAAATTACAATAAAAGTTTGAGTAAATGAGAGAGAGGTAGATTTGAAGTGAGATGTGAAAGAAATGATTTTATAAGTAAAATTTGAGTCAATGTAGTTGTTGGAAAGTCAATTATCTATTATTAATGCATGTGCTTGACCATCAAATCATATTCAAATTCAAATATAGCCGTTGAATCAGGGTCCCCACGTGGCTTTGAATATTTTATGAAAGAATGATTATATTTTAATAGAAATTTTAAATAATTTTGAAATTAAAATTCAGTTGTTATTTGTCATTGGTGTAGTAAAAAATAGGAAATTCAACCCTATATTCATTCTAAGAAAAAAAAAACAACTGTTATGTTTAAAGATTACGTGCAAGTAATGGATTAAGTGCATTCATTCTCATAGAATGCTTAAATCAACTTTGATTGTTAAGCAAAATCAAAGTTTGCAAATTAAAGAATGTAAAATGCCTTAATTAAAAATATGGTTTCAACATATCAAAGTAGAATTTTGTCTTAATTTGCTCGGGAAGGAAGCACCTTATAATGTCTTTAGAAAAACTTTCATCAATATCAAGAAGATGTGAAAACTTTTATGCTAGTACGATGCCTAATAAATATAGACAATTTCTTCTTTGTTTCGTTATGATTAAAACTAGATGAGTATTTCTAAATCAAGACTCTTAAACCATTTTAAAGAGGTACACTCCTATGCCAAAGTACTCAATGTTTGTCTTAAACTTCCCACATGCTACTTCCCTTATAGGCATTTTCAATAACTTTATGGTAGTATACTAATATTAGCACCTTAATAGAGTATAAAATATCAACACGAGGCACCTCTCGATGGGAAATGAGTCGCAATCTTATTGTTAACATCCTCTTTAATAAAATTTAGGATTCTCAATCGTATACATTGTCAATTCACTTTTGAAAAACAAATTAAGATTTTAAGTTAATTAGTAACTTAATATAGTGTCAAAGCTTTATTTACAAGAGATCATTAGTTTGAGCCTTATAACTTATTTGTTATATTTATTATACTTATTTGCCGGTGTTAAAAAAAAAAACCCTTACTTGCACATGTTAAAAAACAAAAAAACAAAAAAAACAAAAAGAATTTACATGAAGCTTAAACTTTTAGGTCATATTGATAGCTAACAAGTATTAGAGCGCATCACTCAGCTCATCAACTCTTTGACTCACTTTGTTTGTAAGAACCTTTTAGCATATATCCCAACAACACAAATCAAGGGTTTCACTCACTATTGCACCTCACCAAACATCTCTTGGTAAGCTTTTAGCAAAAGAATGAAGAGATTTGCTCTTCATCCAAAGTTGCTTCATTTATGAACTAAAAAGTATAAGGTAATTTTGTACGCCTTAAAAACTTCATCCAATGAATAATCACTCATTCCATTTTTGGTTTCAACAAGTAGGCAATGTGAATAATGTTCCTATGTTTTAATTGAATATTCAATTGCTTGGACATTTGAAAGGGTTTTAAATGGGTTTGGGTGCCCAAATGGGTTTACCCGACCCAATAAACAAAAGAAAATAGGGAAGTAGTTTTTAAGAGTTTTATAACCACCTAGAAACTACCATTATAAATTAGAAAAAAAAAATTAATTTCTCCCTTTCTTTGAGAAATTTTTTTCTTAAGAAAATGAATCTTTTTTTTTAAAACAAGTCCTCTCTTGAAGGTTCTTTTGTTTTCTCCGTGAAAATGAGAGTCAACACTCTTGTATTATGAAAAAAATAAATTGATTCTCTTATTTATAGTTTCATTCCCAACTAGAAATTTTTTAATTAAAACAACCCATCAAGATCCTTGGACATCTTAGAAGTTGGTAGTAGTAGAGTTTTATTTTGATTGTTTTTCGGATATATATATATATATATATATATAAATTATTGTTATGGTTTCATAAAAACGTAATTTTTAAAAAAGAAAAAATAATACAATAAAAATTTTATACGCATCAATCTATTTATTAGTCTCAAGGGATTGCAAGATTATACATAGCCACATATGAACCAACAATATCAATTATTACAGTATGAGATATTCCAAAAATAATAACATGATAAAACTTTTATGTGCATTAGTCTATCCATCAGTCTCAAGGGATTGATAAATTATACATAAGTCATATTTAAACCAGCAATATCAATGATTACATTATGAGATATTAATGTTTGCACTATAAGGGCCCACTTGTAGTGGGCCAAAAAAAAAATGATGTGTAAAGTTAGTCTTATGGACTCAAACATCATATATGGAATGCATGTTAGTGGCAAGCACTCAATAAGTTGCTAACCTTTTTCTTTTTTTTTTTCATTCCTTTTATATAATCACACTTCATTGATATATATATAAAGGTGTACTTAATATTTTTAAGTTTTTTTTAAGCCCCTTATCTAATTATGTTGACTATATAATAAATTATGTATTTTTTTGTTTATTTAGATTATGATTAAGACATAGTGTCTAATATAAATTCTTTGAGTTGTAGTATGTTGATTTATTCAAAACGTAATTAGATTAAGATTAAAAAAAAAAGGTCTAACATGTGGATCATGTCGTTAATATGATTGAGACATTAAAAAGTGAAATATATTTTTCTACCAAGTTATAAGAAGCGATTTTTGCAAATGTCATTCATTGAATTTAATGTTAAAATTTTAAAAAATATATGGGAAATCATTCAAACAAGGCCTAAAGGTTTGAAAAATAAGTCTTTGAATGACTTAGTAGAATTTTTTAAAGAACATTAGTGAGTATGTTTTGTGAAGAATGTCATTAAACAAACAACAATGCTCTTTATTTCTCCTAACTTACGAAGTGTGAAAATTTGAAATTCAATCAATCATAAAAATATTAGAGGATTATGGTTATTAAAAATAGGGTTTAATACTATATTTCCCCTCAACCTTTCACGTGTTTTGCACATTACTCCCTTAGGTTTAAAATCAAACACATTGCACTCTAAGCTTTTTAAATACCAATATTCTACCTTTTTTGTTGGACAATGTTAGATTCAATGGACAGAAATGTCACATGTATACATGATTGAATAAGTAAGGGTAGATTTATAGATTCAATCATCCAAAACCCCAAACCGAGTTCTCCCTTCCCCCCGTTCTTCGTTTTGAAACCTAAATCTCCAAAGCCTTAGAATCTCAAAAGTGAAGCTCAGTGAAGAAAAAATGCAACTAGAAAAAGTAATGGAGGATCCTCTTGTTCATTGCTATTGTGGTAAGGAGACTTGTATTATAACATCTTGGACTAATCTAAATCGAGGAGAAGGTTTCTAGGATGCGATAAACATAAGATAATAATGTTTTGATTTCCAGATTGATTCTTAACCATTTGTTCTTTGTAGACATCTTATTATTATATGTGTTTAATTTTTGGTACAAAGATATGAAGGATATGGATTCTTCTTGTGATACAATGCTCCAATGCATGATAGGTCGAAGCAAATCATTCCTAGATTATTGAATGGTCTGAAAAAGGAAAATGAAGTTTGTATATTGAAAAATGGATCAATGCATGTTTTGGTCCATGATCATTCCATGGACAATTTGTTTGATTGTTCTAGCCATCATGCTACAAAGAAATGGTGCTAATTCTAAGGCTTTCAAGTTTTGTACCCATAGTTACCTGGAAATTTGTAAATCTAATGAAGGCTCCCACCTTGGTTTAATTTTGTATTTTTTGTAAACAATTTGACCTTTATGAATGACCTTCAAAAGTGGAATAAAATGTTATTGATTAAGCTATTTCAACTAATCTTGTGCAACTCTAAGATGTTAGATATGGGTTTGGGTGCCCAAGCGAGTTGACCCCACTCGACTCAATGAATAAAAAAAAAAATGGGGGAAGCAAATTTTGGGAGTTTTATAACTACCCAAAAATTACCACTATAAATTAGAAATAAAAATCTTTCCCTCTTTCTCTTTCTGAGAAAATTTAAAAAGATGTGATTCTTTTTTGTGAAAAAATATATTTATAATGACAAAGAAATAAAAAATAAAGTTATTTTCTTTTTAATAAAATGATATAATACATAATATAATTATAAGTTGATATTTTTTTTCTAAAAATAAAAATATTTTTAAAAATATAAATAAATATTATCCTATAAAATGATATAAATTATAATATTATAAAAAATATTAAATATAGTTCAAGTTGCTTGAACACTTGGTAGGTGTCGAGTCGAAATTGAGTTTTGGTTTAAAAAGAAAAAAAAAAGAAAAAAAGAAAAATCAACTAAGTTTAATTCAATTATTTAAAATGAATACTCAATTCTTCCTCTATATATGTAGGACTAAACCACCTAAATTATACACTTATTCATAGCTGAAAATCCATAATTTATAAATAGTAGAGATACTTGAACACTTTCCACCAAAAACCCTAAGACCCCATGTCTTCACTCCCTTTTTGTCTCTCTATAATCGTCCCATCCTTCTTTTCCATTTTCTTCCTCTTCCTTCCCTCTTCTCTTTATTTTCCTCATACTTAATTTTTTCCCTTCCTCACCATGCTACCATACTTGCCACCACTACCTTCCACTACCATTAATCACCGTCACCACTGTCGATAACATGACGCTGGCAGCAACCCCCCTTTCTTTTCTTTCATCTCACACACTCTCTTTCACTCATCTTTCACTCTCTCTTCCATCCCTCTCTCTTATGCATCACCACACCTCACCACCGCCAGCAGCACCACCGACCACTACTAGTCACCGACCAGTAGCCGACCAACCCCCCTTCCCCCTCTCACTCTCTCTTTCCCTATTTCTCATTCCTTTTCTCTCATCTTTTCTCATACCCAATTATTTCTTCCATACCCACTCCTATCTCACCTTCATCCTCTCTCTTACCCATCTCTATTTTTTCGTCTTTTTCTCTCTCATTTTGGCCACCCATTGCTGCATTGTCCATAGTTATCACTTCTTCATCTTCCATTCCAGATTTCATTCAAGAAAATGGGTAAGCTACCTTTGATCTTCATGGCTTGTGGTTTACATAATTGGATATTGTTTGTCGACCTAATTATTTAGGCTTTAGATATTTGCATGGGAATTTGGGCTTCATTTATTGCATTTGAGATTCTGTTATTGTTGTTAGGCTTGTTGAATTGGGCTTAGACAGTTAAGTCTTTGTTTATTTAATTTGGGCTTCATTTATTGCATTTCAACTTCTTTTGGGCATTTTTAATTATTCTCATTTGAGTTTTTTAAAGCTATAAAATCATCTTTTTAATTAAAATATAAATTTTTTTAAAAAATAAAACTAAGAAGTCCTTTTTCTTAAAATAAAATTGAAAATTTCTTTTTTTTTTTTTTTTAAAAAAAAGATAAAATCTTTTCTAATGTGTATTTTAAAAAAATTTGAAAACTTTTTTTAACAATAAATTTTGAAATATTTTTTATTGAATTGAGATCATTTGTAAAGTTTTAATTTAAAATTGAAAAACATTTCCCTAAACCAAACAAGAATAAAATATTTTTATGAGTTTGAATATAAGAAAAAAAAAATTCTTTTTTGGTGAATAAATAAAAATAGTTTTTTAAAATCAAATAAAAAATCATTTTTAGTAATGAAAAAATTGGATTATCTTTTGTAAATAATTTTGAAATTTCTTTTTTTTTTTTTCCTATTAAAATCTTTTTTACTAATAAAATTGAGTTGAAACATTCTTTTGTAAATAAAATTGTAAAAATCTTGTTTCCAATAAAAATAACAAAAATGAAAATATCTTTTATAAATATATTTGTAAAAATCCTTTCCTAAGTAAAATTGTAAAAATCATTTTTCTTAAACAAAAGTTGTAAATGAATTTGTAATTTTTTTTTTCTTCTTTTGTTGTCCAAATAATTTATAAAATATCATTTTCTCAATAAAAATTGGATTGAAAATATTTTTGTAAATAAATTTGTAGAAAATCATCTTATTAAATTAAATTAAATTAAAATCTTCTTTTTGTAATTAAATTAATGAAAACCTTTTTTTATATATATAAAAAAATCACTTCTTCCTAAATAAAAGTTAAGTTGATACTTTGTTTTAAATAAAATTGTAAAAGTCTTGATTTCAATAAAAATAATAAAAATCAATTACTTTATAAATAAAATCAAATTGGAATATTCTTTTGTAAATAAAATTTTCAAATAATTCTTAAATCTACAAAAATAATTTTTAAATAAAATTTGAATTGAAATATTTTATTAAAAATAAAATTATAAAATTCATTTTTTTTTCTAAAAAAAGGTAAATAAAATGTAAATAAACTCAAATTGAATATTTTTAGTGTAACTACATTCAATAAATTCTTTTAATAGAAAAAAAAAGTCTTTTCTTTTGGAATTAAATCTAAATGTGAATAAAATCCAAATCTTTTGTTATAAATAAATTGAAACTTTGTGAATTAATAATTTGAAATTATTTTTAATGTAAATAAATTCTTTTGAAATTTCTTGAAAATGTTATAAAACTAGGAAATAATCAAATCATTTTTCTAATTAGTCTAATAAATTAATCTTTACATTTTCTTTACTCATGTTGTATATTATTGTATTTTGTTTTCCATATTGTATTATGATATATATTTGTATCATACTTTTTTTTTGTATTCATGATTAATTAATTAATTGATTGATGCAATTCTCTTGGTTTGTTTAGTAGAGATATTTTTAGAGCTTAGAGGATACTATTTTATAGTACCTTCTCAATAAGTAATCGAATCTGAATTTAGACTCAGTTTTCACATATTCTTCTTGTCCTTCAATAATGAGTCACATTAAGGTCTTATATCTTATTTTGTTTTCTTTTTTAAAAATAAATAAAAATAAGTTGCAACTCTAACTTTTCAAAAAATCATTTTTATAATAAAAAGCAAGTGTTGTCGTCGAATAGGAACATACATGAAAAATGCATGTCCACACACCTATTCAAATTGAATATTCATATTTTGTAGGATTTATAACACTTTACCTCCCCCTCCTCCTCCAACCTATATTGTGTTTTTCACATTGCCCCCTCACATTTAAAATCGAGCAATGTATCCTTCATACTTCATAAATACATGCAATGTACATTTGTTGTGCAACGGTATTAGGTGTAATGAATGGAAGACACATAAGCTAAACATGTGACATGTTTAAATGAGGACAAAATCATCATTTCATTTTAAAACCCCAACTCAACCCTCCTCCTTCCCTATATCGTCTGGTGGAAATTTCCTAGATCCCCAAATTGCAACTGAAGCCTCAAAAGTATAGACTTTTTCGGTTTATCAAAACTGAATTACAACAATCAATTAAAATTACATAATCAAACAAAGCAACCAAAAATAAAAGAGAAGATTAGAAATGGATATAAAAGAGGCACCTTTTATTTGAGAAGCAGAATCCTTGATCAAAAACCCATCTAAAAAATCATTTTCACAAGTGTTTCAAGAAATGATTAAAGAGGGAAAAAAAAAAAAAAAAACCAACAACAAACCTCATTTGATTGCTCAGAACCCTGGGAAGAGAAAAATAAAAATAAATTGTGGATCTAGCTCATTGGGATGAATTATTTCTCAAAATAAAAAATAAATGAAAACTTCAATTCCATCAACCAAATGATTGTATTCTTTTGCCTTAAAAATAATATTTTATTATACTTATGGAATGAATTAATTTTGTTTAAAAATAAAAATTCTTATTTGGTTAGTGGGAAAAAGCAAACATTCATAAGCCAAACCTTTACCTTCCTCAAAGAAAAAAAGAAAAAAAAAACGAATTTCTCAAGAAACAAGAGGAACGGAGAAATGATAAATGAGATTTTAAAAAAAAAAAAAAAAATCTCATTGTGCTCATTGTTTGGAAATCGGGCAAGGTTTTTTTTTAAATCTCAAGAGCATTCTCCAATAGTAACCATTATAGGGCTTCAAGTGTAATTTGCAATTTGGGGATTTAGGAAATTTCCACCAAACAATCGAATAATGGAGGAGGATTGGGTTAGGGTTTTGGAGGTTTTAAAATAAAATAACGATTTTGCCTTCACTTAAACATATCAC
The DNA here is from genome assembly GCF_004353265.1 of Vitis riparia. Taxonomy (NCBI): domain Eukaryota; kingdom Viridiplantae; phylum Streptophyta; class Magnoliopsida; order Vitales; family Vitaceae; genus Vitis; species Vitis riparia. The sequence continues at coordinate 23,618,236 of NC_048437.1, forward strand.
GTGTTCAACGTATGCGCTTTCTATTCATTATAACTATGTACATTGCATGTATTTATAAAGTATGGATGATATATTGTTTGATTTTAAATATAATGATGTAATATGAAAAACACGGTATGAGTTGGAGGGTAAAATGTAATAAATCCTATTTTGTATATTTGAAGCATGTTTTAATTCACTTATTATCAAGCCTACATATTCAAAATAATTGAACACAAAACACATAATGTTTAAACCCCGTTCATTGTTAAAGAAAAGAAGTTAATAATATATCAATAATAATTATAGTCTATTTTGCTTTTCAAATGATTTAATTACAAGACCAATTATATATCAACTATTGATATACTCTACCTATTTTTCTTGACAAAAAAAAAATGATCTATTTAAATATTAGCACCTTTCAATTATAAAATAAGGTTTAATAGCTAAATGGAATGATGATCTTTTCAAAGTTGACATTTAATAAACCACATTTAGTATTTATATTAAATTTGCAATGATTAACTTATTTGATTTTCTTGTTAGGTGATTAAAAACATTGTTGTTGATTCTCATTCCAAGGGTTGAAAGGTAAAACGAATTGTTTTTATTTTTATTTTTTTTATGGAACAATTAAATATGATTATTTAAAATATCTAACCAACAAAATTTTCTAGCAATCCAATCTTAATTTCTAATGGGGACATCATATAATGGGTTTGGTTATCATATACATTATGGGAAACAAAGACCTCATTTCCATTTTTAAATTAAAAAAATAATAAAATAATAATAAATAGATAAATAAGAAATTGACTAATTGCTGGCTTGGCAATCTGGAAAAAGCCAAGCTGATCGCAACCTTCTAACTTCTAAGAAGATTAATAGGAAAAAATCCGAGAAAAGGGCAGTGGAATGATTAAGGGCTCTTTAGTCATTTCATTCACATCTTCTGTTCCTGTAATTTCAACAAAATAGAAGGGTAATCAATTAATACCTATTCTATAAATAAGCCAAACCCACCGTGCCCTCCTTCCCCATATTCTCTCTCCGTTTCCTAAAAATTTCTCTCTCCCACTCCCTGTTCTTGTGGCGGTGACGCCCTTAAACAGCCGTGTGTGGCAGATTCCGGTCACCCAGACCCCACCTCTGCCACCCTATTCCTGATCTTCTCTCTACCAACCAGTTTCCGGCTCCGCCGGTCTCCACCTCCAGACCCTTTTTTCTCCAGCTTTTTGCTATTTCTGACGTGGCATATGGCCAATGAGCAATGAGTACAAAGCTGAAACCACCACCTCGTCGATTCTCGACGCTCGGCGCGTCAAATAAGCGAAAAGAGAGGGACGGTTTTGACGCCCATGAAATTCCTAAAATACCCAAGTTCATAACTCCCCAAGCCGCCACCGTCACCGCCTCCCCAAATCCCTGGAGCCGGCTTCGCACAATAGGCTCTTAGCTGGATACCTGGCCCACGAGTTCCTCACTAAGGGAACTGTTTTCGGCGAAAAATGTCCTTCGGCTAGAGCCGAGGCTAAGCCTGTACCAGCGGAGTTGAAGAAGGGTAGGGGAGGAGCCGAGCTGAAAATGGAGGCTTTAAAGAGATACGTGGCAGTATCAGATTTGCTAAAAACGGATGGGGCCCATATCCCCGGCATAATCAACCCAACACAACTAGGGCGTTACTTGCAAATGTGATGTGCCAGCAAGGTCGTGAGGATACGTGGAGGAAGATGATTGGTGTACTCCATACTCGAATTTATCTTTATTAAATGTTGTAGAAATCAGTGGATCTCATCGTATTTGTAAAGCGGATTCGTACATTAATAAAAAAAAAAATTATTAATTTTCATTGATGAGATTTAAGTCAATTTGTATACACTTTATTAAATAATTTAAATGTTATTTATTTAGTTTTATTTAAAATCTAAATTATAAAAATTATATATATATATATATATATATATATATATATATATTATATATATATATATATATATATATATATATATATATATATATATATATATATATATATATAATGTTTTGCGAAATCTTCCTAAAAGTCAAATAAATCTCAAAAGTATTGTACATGTGTTCTCTGTCTTTCCATAAAGTCATTTGAAAATTAGTTATTCCCTTTATTAACTACACGTGTTCTTTGTCTTTCGACAAAGAATAAGTTGTCTTAAACCCTGGATTGACTATTCTTCGTCTTTAGAGAAATCATTTGATTATAAGTTACTCTAAGCCCTCGATTAACTATTCGTGTTCTTCGTCTTTCAACAAAGTCATTCGGGAATAAGTTATTGAGTCTCACAATGTCTTTATATTTGAAATTTGTTCACATTGATCATTTCTTGGATGACACATATAAGTTTTTATACAAACATTAGTATTTGGTACTTCGATTAAATAGTATAAAGCTCGATTAGTTGCTTGTTAAGATATTTCTCAACAGTATGATTACAAAGTTATTTACCAAATCACATCCATTTTTGCGTTTTTAGTTTTTGGTTAGCAAGCTCTCGATACTTCTTGCAACTGCATCGTGAGTTTGTGGGGACATTAGAAGTAAGCCCTTGAGTAACTATTTGTGTTCTTTGTCTTTTGACAAAATCATTTGAAAATAAACCACTTTAGACCCTAATTTGACTTTTAAAATCATGAAAACATTTGTCACCTGCTTTTGAATTGTGATCAAGAAAAAATTGGAGGAAAAAAATATTCTTTTACAAAGAATATTAACACTGATATTGTAACTCACAATTATTAATTTTAATATAAATTTTTGTTTCCCAAATTTTTCTATAATTTTACTTTCTTTTTTGTAGGATTTCATGAAATTTGTGGGTACATAAATAACACATGATTATTAAATAGATTACATATGTTATTTGTTTAAAAATTAGTTTGTATTTAGATTTATATTTTTAACCCGATTATTATTCATGTCATATTTGAATTAATATATTTAATTGAGTTTCTAAAATATAACTTGAACTTGTACCCATTAACATGAATTATGACCCATACATAGATATTAATAAAAATGGTTATTTGATTAAATGGTCATTAAAAACCCAAATTTGGAAATCTAATATTTCATCTTTTTTTTTATTTATCACATTTTGACAAAAATATTTATATTATTTTCTTGTAAAAATAACTCTTTATTTTAAAACTTACTTATAAATGCTGGAAATAGGTAAGGGCATTTATGTCAAAAATAGATTACTCTTTAAAAAAAAAGCATGGAAGAGTTTAAATTCACAAATATAAAAATTATTTCATCCCTTTAACCAATTAATTCTAATAAAAAACAATTCAATGATAATAGAGTCAAATATATGAATAATAATAATAATATCTACTTTAATTTTCAACCTATTTACAAAGGGTGCTTGCATTTTGAATTTTCTAATGGGGCAAAAGGTTTTTGTTTTTACTATTTTAAAGGTAAAGAAACATATATTTAATAAACATTTTTTTATAGTTTTAATTTTTTTTTTTACTTTAAAAATAAAATTAAAAGGTATATATATATATATATATATATATATATATATATATATATAACAATAAGTCCAAATAATATTCCTTGATAATTTCTATGAATTTTTTTATGTTCAAGATAATAAGGTTTCGTTTGGGCATCTTTTCTTAAACTTGTTTTTAAAAATTATTTTTTATTCTTAAACTTCAAAAACAATTTTTAAAAAATCATGGTCAAATGGGTCCATGTTTTTCTTTTGTTTTTAAAAACTAATTAAAATAACTCATACTTGTTCTCTAAAAACCGTTATCCATTCCACTTTGTTTTTAAAAAAAATTTCCAGAAAACAACTGTCAGATAGTGTTAAAAGTTTTTAAAAATAGTTTTCTATTTTTAAAAACAAAAAACTGTTTTTAAATTATACAGTCAAACATACTCTAATATTATCAATTTCATGGACGTTAATTCTAGAAGAAAAATAAATCTAAAAGAGAATAAAATGTGAGTGAATAGTGGTTGCTAATTTTCTATTTTAAAATTGGAAATTTAATACCTTAACTTTATTTTCTTAAATATTTACTATTAAGGTCATTACACAAAAATAAATAAATAAATAAATATAGACCAACTACCAAATTTGGTTTCAAGCTTTAAATTCCAAAACCAAAATAGGAGAACCCAAAATAGGAAAAGAAAGTGCAACCAAGTATACCAAACACTCCTAAAAATTATTTTAAAACTATTTATGAAAAATAGATTATTTAAAAATCATCAAAATATGATTAAATATCTTTTTTAATCATAAAAAAGAGACCAAAGAATTGGTAATAAAATTATATAATTAGAACTTAGAAAATGAATAATATTTCTCATCAAATGGCTAAACACATGAGGGATAAATTTGACCACTATTAATTACAATCATTTCTATCAAGAAATAAATAAATTGATTTGATAATTATCATCTATAGAATGAATGAAAAAAAAAATCAAAATATCAAATACGTCATATCTTATTATATAGAAAAAAAAATGTATATACATTATGTAATAAAATTGAAGGAAATAATTAAAATTGTATAATTTATAGGTGGAAGCGAACAAATCAATAGGAAAAATATGTGAAATAAAATATTTTATTAAAATTGATAAATTATAGGGTACAATTTTTTTGGTAATATTTTTTTACAAAATAATATATTTCTCTAATTCTTTTTACCTTGATCACAATTTGGAACATGACAATAAAGTTGTTTGCTTAATTTTAGAGATCAATCAAAGGCAATAAGTGACTTGTTCTCAAATGAACTCATTGAAAAGTGAAGATCACGTGTGTAGTATTTTGTCATTTCTTTAAACTGTTGTAAACTTCATTATCATCCCAAAACCAGAAATCTCATGTTAAATCATATGAAGAAAACATGTCGATTAGATTAGAGAATGTAGACAAACCTGAATCCATTGTCAGTCTTGAAGAAATATGGTTCTTCTAAGGCAATAGATGAGGAAACCACATTTATGTTTTCTCTCTTGTGATGGGAGGCAGGAGATGGAACGTTTTGTATTTTTAGAATAGAAAACTTAAAAAGACGCTAAACTTCAATTTCATTATCCCTTTTATTAATTTACTCTATGCCTTAGGGACCATACCCATTGACTGTTGGGCCACATGTGTCTTAGGCCCATCATGTAAGACACATGTGACTTGGGCTCTACATTGAAAGGTGACCATACTTAATAAATATAAATTGAATATGTATAGATAGCTTAATCATAAACAATTATTAATATATGTGAGTCCATAGTTATTCTAACAATCTCCCACTTCGACCACATATATTATCGAATAATGTTCATGATAATACTTTATTGAGCTCATCTTAAACAATCCGGTCTACTAATTATGCTAACACAGGATCAAAGCGACCTTTGTTAATCATAACTATAACTAGACCCATCAATGATAACAACATCGACAAAATTAGCAACATGGATCAAGTATGGATGTGTAGCCTGGAAATTACATAAAATGTGATCTTTAATATGTCTATTTCCAATTGGTCCTACTTTATGATTAAAAATAGTCAAATTCCACTTTCAACACTTAATGCTAAACTGCTTTTGAAAGTCATCATTTCAATTTTGAGTATTTAAACACAATAGCCTTTAAAACTAAAGTCTATATAGATAACACAAACATAACAATATATCAAGAAAACAAACACAAAACCTAAATACAAACTCCCACTATACTGGCATATCATTAATATGTATAACACCCATATGTGTGACATGCTCATAAAATACTTTGGGTGGCAAACCCTTAGTAAGCGGATCTTCAATCATGGAGTTTGTACTTATGTGTTCGATTGATACTTGAAGACTCTGAACTCTTTCTTTCACAACCAAGAGCTTGATGTCAATGTGTTTAGACTTTGACAAACTTCGGTTGTTCTTAGAATACAATTCCGCGACCTTATTATCACAATTGATTCTCAATGGTTTCTCAATCTCATCAATAATGCACAATCAGTGATAAAATTTTGTAGCCATATCCATGGTTAGATGCTCATAGTAGGCTATGAATTCAGCCTCCATAGTGGAAGAAGCAATAGGTGTTTGTTTAACACTTTTCCATGAAACTGCTCCTCCAGCCAACATAAGATGTAGCTGAAGTGGATCTCCTGCTAGCAAGACATCCTGCAAATTGAAGTCGAATATCCCACGATCTATAAATGATAGATCTTCGATATGTGAGCATATAATCTTTAGTTCTTTGTAAATACCGCATAACCTGTTTTGCCTTTTTCTAGTGATCCATACCTGGGTTACTCAAGTATCTGCCCAACATTCCAACAATGTACGCAATATCCGGACACGTACAAACTTGTGCATACATGAGACTTCCTATTGTCGAGGCATAGGGAAACCTCTTCATATCATTCCTCTCAAATTCATTTCTCGAACATTGGTGAAACTAATTTATCGCCATTTGCCACAAGTGTGTCTCTAGTGCACAATTGCTTATGCAAACCTACTTAGCACCTTATCGATGTAGGACTTTTGTGATAGCCCAAGTATACCTCTTGAACGATCCCTATAGATCTGTATGCTCAGCATAAAAGATGCATTACAAGATCTTCATGTCAAATTTACTGGATAAAAATTGCTTGGTTTCATGCAAAGTTCCACATCACTACTTGCAAGTAGAATATCATCTACATATAGCACCAAGATAATGAATTTGCTCACACTGAACTTGAGATATATGCATTGATCAACAGTGTTCTCCTTAAACAAATGAAGTAATCACCTAATCAAACTTTCAGTACCATTGTTGGGATACCTGCTTTAACCATATATGAACCTTTTTAATTTGTATACAAGTTGTTTTGAATCATTAGACTCAAAGTTATCTAGTTGCACAATGTATATTGTCTATCAATGTTACCATTAAGAAACACAGTTTTAACATCCATTTGATGCAGCTCTAATCATAATGAACCACAAGTGTCATGATGATTCTAAAGGAGTCTTTGATGAAACCGATGAAAATGTCTCCTTATAATCAATGCCTTTTTTTTAGTAAAACTTTTTTGCGACTAGGTGTGCCTTATACTTTACAATGTTGCCTTTTGAATCCTGCTTGATCTTAAAAATCCATTTGCAACCAATCGGTTTTACCAGCTTTAGGCAACTCTACTAGGTCCCAAACACCATTGTCTATCAATGATTTCATTTCATCCTTCATGGCTTCTATCCACTTTTTAGAATTAAAACTTTGTTTGACTTAGTTAACTGAAATTGGATCATTTTCCAGACCCATATCAAACTCATGTTCTTGGAGATATACAACATAATCATCTGAAATTGTACTTCTCTTTTCTCTAGTGGATCTCCTGAGTGGCACTTGTACTTGAGGTTCTTGAAGTTGTTGAGTTACTCTTCATGAACTTGAATTGGTTCCACAACTTGAGTAGGAAGAATTTCAGGTGCGTCTACAATCTTTGTTATTGGTTGTACATTCTGGATAATGTCATCAAAATAATATGACCATGTCAGTTGCAATAATAGGAATACTAACAGATTCTCTTCAAAGACCACATTTCTTAATGACTCTTTCCCACTTACTTAACATCCTCAATGAACTTAGCATGCCTGTTTCAAAGAAAGACTTAGTTGAGGGATCATAAAACTTGAAACCTCTCGACCTTTCATAATACCCTACAAAGTAGCAACTTACAGTTCTAGAGTCCAATTTTTTCTCATTTGGCTTGTAAGGCCTAGCCTCAGCTGGACAACCCCATACATGCAAATGCCTAATACTAGGTTTCTTGCTAGTCCATAGCTCATATGGGGTTTTGGCTACTGCTTTGCTTGGGACTCTATTCAAATGTAAACTACAATTTGACAATTTCACCCCAAAGTGATTCTGGCAAGGCGGAATGACTGATCATACTTATTACCATATCCTTAAGAGTACAGTTTTGTCTTTCTGCTACACCATTTTGGCTTAGAGTCCTTGGCATGGTGTACTAAGGGATGATACCATACTCCATCAAATATTTGGCGAATAGCCCTGGACGTTGTTCATCAGATCCGTCATATCTACCATAATATTCACCTCCACAATCAGATCTAACGACCTTTATTTTCTTGCTTAGTTGGTTCTCAACTTTAGCTTTAAAATTCTTGAATATATCCAATGATTGAGGCTTCTCATGAATCAAATAAAGATAGCCATAACATGAGTAATCGCCAATGAAAGTGATAAAATATCGTTGTCCATTCTAAGAAGGTGTAGGAATGGACCACAAATGTTCGTATGTATCAATTCCAAGACATCACCACACCTATTGGCTTCCTTTTTCCTCACATTTGTTTGTTTACCCTTAATACACTCTATACAGACTTGAAAGTCTGATAAATCAAGTGGATCAAGAATTCATTTTAACACAAGCCTTTGAATACGTTGATTTGAAATATGACCTAAACGCCTGTGCCATCACATTGATAAATTCTCATTTGTTAACTTTCTCTTAATGCCATAATTACTTGAATGCAAGGTTTCATTACCATTAGAGGCATTTATGTTCAATTTGTATAACTTATCTATTAGACTACCAGTACCAATAATAATTGAATTTAGATAAAGACTAACCATTCCATTTCCAAATGAATAAAAATATCCATATTTGTCCAAACATAAACAAAAATTAAATTTCGTCTAAACGACGGTACCACAAAAGTCTCTCTAAATTCAAAGTACAACCAGAATCTAACTGTAATCTAAAAAGACCAATAGCCTTCACTGCAGCCTTGTTGTCATTTCCCACATAGATGTATCTTTCACCATCAATTGGCATTCGACTCCTTAGGCAACCCTGCATCATGACACTTATGTGAGTAGTTGCACCCGTATCTATCCACTAAGTGTCAATAGTCACTATAGCTAAATTAATTTATGAACAAACAAAATTGAGAAGTGTACATTTCTTTTCACGCCAAGCGGCGTATTTGGTACAAGCTTCTTCATATGACTAGTCTTCTTGCAAAAGAAACAAGTGATGTCCTTATCTTGTTTCTTCTACAACTTTTGCTCAGATGTCTCAGAATATGCAATTTGTTTTTTCTTATTGCCCTTCTTTCTTTTTCTTGTTGATACATGTCCCTGATATGTGGAAGCCAAGTGAGTACTTTCTATCTTCTCTTGTTTCAGTCTCTCCTCCTTTTACACACACTGAGCAATAAGCTCATTCAGAGTCCATTTTTCCTTTTATGTGTTGTAACTTATCTTGAATAGACTAAATTGTGTAGGCAGAGAGATTAAAACCAAGTGCACGAGTATGTCTTCTGATAACTCTAACTTTATTGCTTGAGTCTAGTCACAAGATTGGACATTTCCATTATGTACTCATTTATATCTCTTTCCCTTTGTGCTGTATGGAGACAAGCTTACTAAGAATAGTGTTTGTCTCGACCTTTTCGTTTGTAGCGAATCGGTTTGCTATCTAGTCCAAGAATGTCTTGGCTCATGATTCCTCAAGTATTGCACCCTTATAGCTTCTGGAATTGAGTGTTTCATTATCATTAGACTCATGTGCTTGGATCACTCCCATTTTTTCATAACAACCCTTTGTTCAGCAGTGTTGGCATCAGTAAGGTCTGCAGGGCGATCCTCCCTTAATGCATAGTCCAAATCCATGTACCCGAGCACAATCATAACATGCTCCTTCCATTTCTTGAAGTTTGTGTCATTAAGCACAGGAATGTTATTAACATTAGCAATATAGAAGATGTTGAACAATAACAATAAAACTCACAATTAGTCACAAAAAATATCATACATATATGAATAAATAAAAATTAACATATATATATATATATATATATATATATATATATATATGCATGTGGGTTCATAACAAGATACCTAACACAAACATTAATATTTAGTCTTTGGACAAAATATTAACTTGTAATTGGTACTCTTTTACAAACTTAGTTCATAAATATTGACAATAAAACCGAAGCAATATGTATTTCTTTGGATTGACATATAGTATGCAAGGTAAACTTTATATGTCACACATTTATGACTACTTTATTTATTATTATATTAAAATAATCTTTCTTTGGGCCGATTATTTTACATAATAATAACATGTTTACATATTTCAAAAATAAATAAAATTACATAATAGAAGTTACTTTGGCAACAAATATACATAACTCATTTATTTTAAAATATTAAACACAAATATAGCAAGAAAAAGCAAGGTCTGCGAATGCCGCCGACTCATCCTTCCCGTTTTCTACCAAGTGGATCTTTTGGACGTCCGACGACAGAAATGACGTTTCCACGAAGAGAAGCCTACATGTCTCGCATCTAATTCACTTGTCGTTACTTTTTTTTTTTTCTTTTTTTTGTCCTTAGATTTCAAGAGTCTAAGGCTTTTACGTGTACTCTTTGTTTTAAGGAGGAATTTTTTTTAAAAAAAAAAAAAAAAAAATCTTGTCTTGCTATTTTATTCCCAAAGTTATACAGTAAATATATCCAAGTCAAAAAGTAAAATGGATTATAGTTCCAAGGATATGCAATGATAGTTCAGACTATTCCATAGTCATAATCTCTGCACACTTTTCAACTATTATTGAATCATATCCTCAAAAGTGGTGTCTGTCTATTCAAGAGCCACGTGTCCAAACACAATTAGAGAACCATGCAATCGACACTTCAAGCACCACTAGGGTTTGCAAGCGCAATCGTTGGCTGGGTTTGCTGGTGCAATCGCTGGCTGGGTTCGCCGACACAATTGTTGGCACTGGATTTTTTTTTAGATTCAGAAAATGAACCCAACCCAAAAAAAAAAAATTCTAGATTCTGTCAAGAAATTTCTTGCCCTAATAAGCCATATGGGAGAAAAATCATATAACTTTGAATCAACATGCATTTCTTAATGATTCAACATGTGTGGCTCTGATACTACTTGTTGTAAACTTCATTATCATCCCAAAACCAAAAATCTCATGTTAAATCATATGAAGAAAACATGCCGATTAGATTAGAGAATGTAGACAAACCTGAATCCATTGTTGGTCTTGAAGAAGTATGGTTTTTCTAAGGCAATAGATAAGGAAACCACATTTCCGTTTTCTCTCTTGTGATGGAAGGCAAGAGATGGAACGTTTTTGTATTTTCAGAAAAGAAAACTTAAAAAGATGCCAAACTTCAATTTCATTATCCTTTTTATTAATTTCCTCTATGCCTTAGGGACCATACCCATTGACTGTTTGGCCACATGTGTCTTAGGTCTATCATGTAAGACACATGTGACTTGGGCTCTACATAGAAAGGTGACCCATACTTAATAAATACAAATTGAATATGTATAGATAACTTAATCATAAACAATTATTAATATATGTGAGTTCATAGTTATTCTATCATAAACTTATAAGGAGATTTTGTAAAACTTTTTCTTATGTGAAACCTTTTTTTTTTTTTTTTTTGCTGTGTAGAGTCATTTTTATGAATCCAAGAAGTCACTTGTTGAAGGAAGGTACCCTTATTTATAGGTGAGATTAGGAAATTAAAATTTGGAATTCCTAAGATTCACTTGTTTAATTCAAAAATTTGGTTTTTTGATTTTAACAATTTGTCTATCTTTTTCATCAAGGAAAATTGTCAACAAAAAAAAATTATTTTTTATTTTATTTTCTTTTGAATTTAAAGGTGAATATTTGTTTCCTTTAGAAATTTGTCTAATTAAATAATATTTATTTATTTTTAATTATCTTTTAATAACTATTGGAAGATTTGATTTTATTTGCAAAGCTAAATGTTAGTATTTCCAACTTTGTCACGTGTCACCTTTTTAGTGTAAGTCTAGCATCAAACGTATGTAGGACTTATCACTTATTGATCTCAAATTTTGTTGAATTGGGAGCCACATTTTTTTTAAAACCAATTTAGTGATAATTTAATTTACTAAAAATTTTGATGTCTACAATGCTATTGCTAAAACTATAGTTTATGTAATTGAATTGGACTCATACTTTTAGAGAAAAATAAATGTAATAATGTGTGCCTTGACATACAAGTAAAACTAAAATTAAAAGTGCTTTTATATTTTGTCAAAAATTGAGTTAGAAGATAGTGATATTATTCTTAAAATAGTATTAGCTTTTATGGAAGGAATTTTCTTGATTTGACTTAAGTTGATGTTGCCTATATTTTATTTATTTATTTATTTATTTTCTTCTATTATCTATAAATGAATATATAAATAGTTACTTTGATGGATCCAATCCAATGGTCTTGGGCCATCAGTTGGTTGGGCCTTGGGCTGGGCCTTTTACCCAATGTCATGGGCCTAGTCTACCAATTAATACCTTTCAAACCCTCTCTCTTCACAATGAACAATGAACATGTGGGAATTGTATATAATTTTATACCAAGACATTTGTGGATCATGGAATAAATAGCAAGAAAAAATTAAATCTAATTAACTTGAGCTTTGGTATTGTATTAAATTATTAATTTAACCCAAAAGTTTAAATTATTAATAAGGAATCCAAAATTAATATCAAACTAAAACCAACACTTACACTAATATTCCATTTTTTAATTTCTTTACAACATTAATGTATATATATTAAGGAAGGAAAATAATATACTTATATTTTATTATATTAAGAAAAATATAAAAGAAAATCAATATAGCTAAAATTAATTAAAAACTTATATTTTTTCAATTATTCATTCTTTTATATAAGAGCTAAAGTAAAGGAAATAAGTTTAAAGAAAAATATATAAAATAATTTATTAATTCTAAAACATATTTTCAATTTTTATTTCATTCTTTTCTTTTGTATTTTTTTTTATTATTTTTCTTTAATATTTTCCATCAAAATGAACAAATATTTCAAATGTTACTGAAATATAGAGTACGGTTAACAATGATTCAATGAAGTTCTTGTAATATTTCTATTATTTGAAAAATAAAAATTTTCAAATATTAAAAATTTTAACAATACTTCCTATTGGAACATAATATTAATATTAATATTTAAAAAAAAAAACCCCCAAATTTAAGGAAACCTAGGTTCACGTGCACACATGTGAATGATAACTTGACGTTTTTCCCTTCCCATGCTTGCATTTTCACGTACAAACTCATCTTTCTCCACCACCCAATTTCAAAACGCAACCAAAAGGGGAAATGTAGGTATTTTATTAGGACTTTGCATCAATGGTGGGCAGACCAACCTTATGTGAATGATAAAATTCGTTTTTATTTATTTATTTTATAATTATAAGATATATAATCTATGGGTTTTCATAATCTTCAAATTAAGCTCCACATATAATTTATGTATAGGGCCCAATTTATTAATTGGAAATTTGGGGTTGGGTAGGTTTTACCAAACCATGGGATTGGAGGGCAGATGGAGAAGAAGACCAATTGAATCATTAGGAGGGGGTTTGTTGATTTGGTAGACATGTGACATTTTTCTATGTTTGCCCATTCCTTAATTATATCTCCCAAAACCTACTTTCACGTTCACCATGCAATTCACATGCATCTATCAAACCTCAAGTCATGCTGTACTTTCAATTTTTTTAAGAATTAAAATGTTTATTTTATTTCTTTATATTTCCCAATGCATACTTAGAAGTTAGAATTATACATTAAAAGAACGTCAAAGATAACATAAGATATATATATATATATATAATAGACATATTGATTACTAAGATTTTATCATTGGAGCAGTTCAGAGAGGATTAAATGATGGTCCTGTTTACTTCTAGTGTTCCTTAACTTCACAGTAAGATTAAAAGATATTGATATCCTCGATTTATATTTAATTAATTTCCTTTTCTGTCTTTTTAGGTAGTCTATGTATCCTTTACATCAATTAGTTTATTTTCTAGGGCAGGTATATATTATATAAAAGTTTCATCAATGAAAGTTAGAGGCCATTTCATAATTTCTTATGCTTCTTGTATTTGCATTAATGTAAACCTTTTTAATTGAACATTACTTTTCAAAAACTTTATGAGTTTGGTACATGTAGGAATAGGAATAAAATCTAATAATAATAGAGATGAATTATAATACCATATAGAAAAGAGAATCAAAATCCTAATAAAAGTGGAATTTGATTTTCATGCTAATAAATTTTGTTATTCTTATTCTCCTTAAAACAATAATTCAAACACATTAATAAATAAAAATAAAATTGATTTTTCCTCTATGTTTTTTATTTTAGTGTTCCAAATGTGATCTAAAAATTTATTAATAATTTATTGTGAATTTTATAATAATATATACTAGAAAAATATGTATATCTTCACGACAAATCCCAAATCCTTGTAGTAATTTGGTAGTTAAATTGATTTAAGTTGAAAGCGGTCTATTGTGACCTCTCATAACTTTAAAAAACGTCTACTTAATTAAGGGGAGTCCATACATATATAACATTAAGAACTTTTTTCTCCATCCAATGTGGGATATTATAATCACCCTCATGCATGTGTCTCATGAGATTGTGGGCCAAATAGACAAATACCCTTCATAGGGTCAAATAAATCCCCACACCGAGGTCAATGATTGACTTTAATATAATTTGTAATAATCAATATCTATATTATTAAGAAGAGTATATATATATGTAATATTAGAAAATTTTTCTCTTATCCAATGTGGAATATCAAAATCATTTATTATGCAGACAATGCTCTTATATATCTTACAAGATTGCGGGGTCAAACATACAAATACCTTTTATAGGGTCCAACAAACAGAAGTTTGTATGGAAATTGAGGATCAACTTTGATATCATTTATAATGACACATTCTTAATTGTGTAGATATTATTTGTAAGTACCCGACCCAAAAATTATGTTTTGGGAGTATTATTACTTTCTCATAATATAAGAAATGCCAAATCCAACGTGGTCCACCCATTATCTTTCCTTATATCTTTTGGAATATTATTATTCTTGGGCTACCCAATAGCCAAGCATTTCCCACTATCAAAAAAATGGTATTTTGACAAAAGGATCAAAAGTTGAGATGACATTGCCCTTTTTTCTAACTTTATTTTTTTCAATGATTTGGATGGATTTGAAATAAATTTAAAATAAACCCCCAAAACACGAAACAAGTCCAAACTACCCAGATTTTAACTTATCTGATCTCCCAACATGATATCATCTTATCAATTTTCTCTTAAGACAAGGAAGGATTTATAGTCAATAAATTTAGTTTTTTAAACTTATTTTGTATTTTTTAAAAATTTAAATTTTTTTAAAAATTAAACCTGGGTAGTTTGTAAGAATTCTTATATTTTATATAAAATATATTATTATTATTTTATTTTTTAAAAAAAATCAAACATATACCCAAACTTAATTACTAATTACTAAGATGTCATTTGGGTAATTTTATTTTATTTTTAAATAAAAAATAGTAATAACTTTCATATGAAAAGTAAGACCTCTTATACAAAAATATTATAGCTTTTTTTCTTTAAAATTAATTTAAATTTTTTAAAAATCTGAGGTAATACCTTAATTTTTTTCAAATTGATTTTAAAAACCATCATCCTTTTAATGTAATCCTTAAAAAAAAAATTATATACAAAT
The DNA here is from genome assembly GCF_004353265.1 of Vitis riparia. Taxonomy (NCBI): domain Eukaryota; kingdom Viridiplantae; phylum Streptophyta; class Magnoliopsida; order Vitales; family Vitaceae; genus Vitis; species Vitis riparia. Next base: position 23,633,868 of record NC_048437.1, read on the forward strand.
TATTAAATTTTTTGTTTGTAAAATAGAAAATTAGAAGCCTTTCCAAATGAACACTGAATTTATCTTTTTATTATTTTAATCATTATAAGTCATACTTCTTATAAGAATTTGATTCATATACTAATATTGGTATCACTTATCACTTAATCGTGTAAGTAACTTATTTGTATCCTCTTTACTTAAACTAAAAACAAATATATATATATATATATATATATATATATATATATATATATATATTTTACATGACATGATATTAATAATTAAGAGTTAAATATTAATATATTTATTAATAAATATTTAAATATATTTTATCCATATAAATAATAATAATTTTTATTGCTTAAAATAATGGAAAAATAAAAAATATGTGAATTAATTTTAAGAAAATAAAAAAAAATGCCAAACAGCTATAAAATATTGTTATGGCTTGGTTAGGACAAAGGAGGGTATCTTTGTAAAAAGAAAAAGTTATACTTTGCCCTTTTTTATACCTTCCAGTCTTCCATCTTTCAAGCACCTCAAAACGCGTGTTCAACACACTCCACACATTTCTTAATACACGTGCAAGGCACATGTGTTTTGTCACTCTTGTTCGATTTAAAATCTATTAAACCATATCTTCATGTCTTTGGTAATGACATGAAATTAAAATATTCCTGAAAAACACTTTTATGAGGAATTTAAAAATTAATTCTAATAGTATTTTTGATAATATATTATATAAGTACAAAAATACTTTTAATATTAATAAATTATTGAAAAGACATACAATTTAACTATAAAAAGGAAATATTATAATAAACTAGGAACTTTTCATTAAAAAAAATATATAAGCGTCTATGTTAAATGAATATATAAATATTTATATTGTTAAAAAAATAAAAAATAATTATTTTTATTATTATAGGAAAATTTTGAAATGTATTTAAAAAATGGATTAATAAATAAACATCATGATACAACATTTCTTCAAAATAAAAACAAATTATTTTATTATAAATTATATTAAAAACAAAAAAGAAATTTAATCATGGAATAATAGTGACAACTACTCGACATTCAAAAGTCTTCTTAAATGGTATTTATCTAAAATTGAAAGAACCAATGTTAATTTTTACCCCTTGTTATATTTTTGCCCGGGGTAGGGGATTGGGTTATAAAATATAATTGAAATTGTGTAATCCGTAGGTTCATGTACCTACATATGTCCATTATAAACATATGTTACTTTCCTTCCTTTTATGAGATAGGCATACTTGTAGGTATTAATTTCCAATAGATATTTTTTCTACATCTTGCACATGATTCACTTTACAAAACTTGTTCATTTAGAACAGAGAGTACCTTGAAATAGAGTTCAACAATATTGAATAAGAGTGATGAGAGATTTCTAATTGTAAAGTCTCCACTCAGATGGAGAAGAAAGGAAGAAGAGAAAAGTAAAAAAGGAAGAGAAGAGTGAGAATGACAATGATGGTATCGGGAAATACTTAGGGATGTTTTAGAAATATTTGAAAATTTTTAAAGTATTTTTTTAAAAGAAACACCTTCCAAGTGTTACTTTAAAAATCAATTCAAATGTTTTTCTAAATTTTCAAAAGTATCTTTTAAAATATTGTCAAACACCTACTTTTTACCTTAAAAATGTTTTTAAGTATTTTTAAGGTTAACAACACTTTTAAGAAGTACTAACAAAGAAGCTCTAACTAATATGCAATAGGAGGGTATAAAGAGATATTATACATGCCTTCCATCATGTGTTTACTTTGTTGCATCCTAATAATGTGTTATCTACTACATGGAATGGACTAGCTAGCCAATAAGATTGTGACCTGTTGGTCTTTCCCTTAATTGCAATTGACACCTATCTAATCATGGTCCCATGATAGGTGTCACAAAAATAAAAGTTTTCCCTCAAAATGTTGTGTTTATGTAGCACTTAGAAACCCTGTGAGCTAAGATTTTTCAACCAATAAGAGATGCACTAAGAGAAAAGTACATTACACACATGAATACAAGAAAATACCCCAACTTGTATTACTCTCCAGAGATTTACAAAAAATAACTAAGGCTTCTCTAAACAAGGCTTTCACAACACTCTTTGTTAAGTTCATGTAGAGAATGTCCAACATAGTATACTATTTATATGCATTTGAACCTTACCTAGGTGATAAAAGATCACCTAACTCTTATTATTTAAGAAGTAGACTCTTTCAAATTTGAAATTAAATGTTTCAACTATTACCACTTGTTTGTTTGCATGCATTACTTGCCTTTAATCTTGTCGCTTGTTCCTAAACTCAATAGCCCACTCATTTGTCATGTTAGTTTTATAGGGACTTAGTTTCACCCTCTTCATGCCACTTGCTCCTTTATTGTAGAGATTTGCTCTACTTGTGTCAAGTGTCTAGCAAATCTCAACCTATTAGGTGTCATGCTCATGTTGTGCCATTAGCCTTTGCTTGGGATTCCCTCAATGCCAAGGTGACAATCCCTTATGCTTTTATGTGTCATGCCTTAGTGTTAGCCTTGTTTAGGTTCTCCCTAATGCCAAGTGTTGCATGTTGTTGAGCTTCAAAGTGTCATCCGACCCACTGTTTTGTGTTTAAGTAATCTATATGTGCCAAGCCTTGATTTCTTAGTCCACATGTTTATGCAACATTGCCTTAAGAGTGCTTAGTCTTCTTCTTAGCCTATGACTCATGTTTGTTCCATTGCCTTGTGTTTCCACTTCTCTATCCATCGTTTACATGGATATTGATTTGAACATTCAAACCTATATCACTTGCATTATACATGACTTAGGTACATTAAGAATTCTATAAAAAATCCAAGTTATGAGTTTCTTGAAAGATGATAAGTTCTTACTATCAATTAATGGATTTGGGTTATCTAGTATAAACTTTAGTGCACTATCTCCTAATTGGAAGGATGATTGTCTTGGCCATTGAGATGAGGTTTTCATAGTGAGTGTACTAGTGTGTACAATTACACATTAAACAAGACTAATGATAAATTATGACTTAATCCATTGGTAATTATGATTCACCAAACTACCATACTATATATTCTCTCAACGTTGAGAGGATATTGAGTCTGCACTTAATCAACAAGAGACTTTAACCTATGGGTAAGACCTTAATGTGTTCATATATTCCCTACAAATTGAGTCACTATTGATGAAGGCTAGCGATAATAGATATTCTTTATAGAGACATCATAATATCTTCATAGGAATGAAACAACAACATGCCCTCTTAGATAATTCTAATGACATGTAATTAAAAACCCATGGTCACTGTAATTTTTAAGTAAAATTTGACATATACTCTTTGTGAGATAGAGTATGTAAGTTGATCACATAATGAAATTTTAACTCAGGAATCGAAAAGGTAACTTTAAGAAGTTGATAGTACTACCTCATTAGATTATGGACATCAATTCATGTGAAGTCTATATATAATGGATATTAGATCACAAACTCCAGTTTTTGTCTCATTGTAATTACATGGATATTGGAATGCAATCGAATCTTTTTAATGGAGTGATTGAGCCAACTTCAGAATTGGATTATGAAGGAACTAGTATTTTCCTATAGGTCTCAATGGTCTCAACTCGAACCTCCTGATTCATGGTGGCATGTTTCATTGAGGGATTTTGAGTTTGTAGTTTAGAAGTGTGCATAAGCGCATTTTGGTAAAATGTAAGGTTGTACTAGATCTTATGCAATCACTTTCTAGATTGACTTTAATTAATCAAAGTCCTATAATACTAATTAATGAATTAAGATCCAAGTAGGTTGAATTAGGTGACCCAAGCCTAAGTTAGACTCAAATTACTTAAGCCCATAGAGAAGCCTACATGATCTAAGACTTATGAATGAGGTAATTCGAAGTTTCTTACACATACATGCTAACAAAGCTCACCATCACACCTTGCTCATGTTTGAGGCTTTCATGTTGCACTCTTTATGTGGCATGGTTCGTGCCACCATTACTACCTTTAAGTGAATCACCCTCTCCTTAAATAGCATTTTAAGTTATTCCTAAAGCATAGGTACGACCATAAGCATAATAAATTTTCTCAAATTCAAAAAAGTATTTTTCCACTTGGAAACCTTTGCAAGGCATCACCTTTGAAGGAAAAATATCAACTCCCAAAAACCTCATACTTGAATATATGCTATGTCAGCCACCCATATGGTGCCTTGCATATGCATACCAAGTGCTACATGTTGTCACCACATGCTAGAATCACAAGTTTCCACCCTAAAGCTACCACTAAGTCATCACCTTACACTCATATATAACATCACTCCCCTTATATGACATGATCCTTAACCTTACTAGTCCCCTTGTCTAGAGCATGGCATGCCACTTTACTACTATAGCACTCAAACATGTAAGCGTTATCACATGAGGCCTTTGCGTGATGTCAAAATGGTAATATAAGTTATAACAAACTCAAAGAGGGTTTCAACTTTGGGAAAGTCATCATGTTCCATTCTCACACATTCAAAGAGGCATATTACTCACCCTTGACTTTCTCACCTTCTTATCTTCTAAAAGTCAACCTTTGCATTCATCATCCTACATCCCCTTTTCATATTTTTACCCATCCAAACCTTTACTTATTATTTTAGTATTGTAGAGGAATGTGAAATCTATGTTTGGTTCTTGAAAAGTACTATGGACAAAAAAAAAAAAAAAGTGTTAAGAAAAATAGTTTTATCATGTTTTCACTATGAAAAAATATGAAACAAAATAAAATATAATTGAAAATAGTTAAAAACTTATATATATTTAAATTATTTAATTTTTATATAATGAAAGAAATAAGTGAAATGAGTTTGAAAAAACATATAAAAATAATTTATTGATTTTACATTTATTTTTTATTTTTCTTCATTTTTTCTTTCATCTCATTTTGTATATCATTTTTGCAAGAACCCTAATTTGATAGGAGTCACTAGACAGCTTGACAAGGGAGTTATTGGTCTTGTGGAGTGGTTCAAGTTTCCCATCCTAGGTGGCACAACGAGATCTAATATGAATATTACAAATAGAAATGATATTTAATGAGAAGATCCATCATAATAAAACATAAATTTAGTAATCTTCCAACAAACCACTTTAATGATTGAGTGTAATAAAAAGCATTTCTATTCATCAAATGAAAAGGTTTTTTTTTTTTTTTTTTTTAAATTTAGTATGATTAACCATTTTCTCTTAATAATTACATCAAAATTAGTTTAAAATGTATTTTTCTTCTATTTTAAGTTAAGTCATGATTTAAAAAAAATATTATAAAATTTTTATTAAATATAAAACAATTTTTTGTATCATTAATAAAAATAAATTTCCTTAAATTTAACATTATCATTTTTTTTTTCTAGATTTAGATTTTCATTTAAAGAAAAACTCTTATTAATTTCATCTATATATAAAGAACTTTTAGCATTAAAGCTAACCAAAAATTGGATTTAATCACATCTTAAATAATTAGAAGAAAATTAATTAAGGATTATCCTTTTGTACATACGTTCTTTAAGTAATTCATTGAAAAATATTGAAAAAGACAAAAATAACAAAATAATTTAAAAACCATTTTATATATCCTCCTATAGATGTAACTTCATAGTAAATATGTATAAACAAGTAGTCATTATATCACACATAACATCAACTATCAAGTTGCATACTCATCCAAAAACTCATTTGCTTAATCAATAACTTTGAAGATTTTTTAGTACCTCATAATTTTGAGTTAACCCTTAGCATAATTTTTCAATGTTACATAATCCATTGGTGTGTATGCTATATTATAATTATAAATGGGCAAAAATTAATGATATATTTGGTTCTAGGAAAGTATTGAAAAAAGAAAAAATGCTAAGAAAAAATATTTTTTCAAAATGATTTAATCTTTATATGAAGAGTTAAAATAAGTTAAATGCGTTGAAGTAATATATAAAAATAATTTATCAACTTTAATTTTTATTTTTTTTTTATGTTTTCTTTCCTTATGAGTATTTCTCTATTTTCTTTCTTCTTTTAAAATTTTTACAAATCAAATATAAAAGTTATTTATGATGGGAGTTAACAAGAAAAGTGTTGTTCAAATGGTCCGTTTACACGTAATCACTATTTATTTTCAATCTCTATTAAATGGTAATTATTATAGTATGATTATCAATCAAACCATTATTATTGGCATTATTGGCTAGACATAAATTTAATAACAAATGCTTAGAGTTTAAGGTCAAAATAATGCTTTTGAAGAAAAAAATAATGGAAGTAGAACCCCTCCAAAATATTCACAAATCTAGTCTTTGTGATCACATGTTCATTCACATGACCTTTTTTTTTTCTTTTTCTTTTTTTTTTGGTTTTGAGTGTAAAAAATTGGTGACTGTGATTTTAAACAAAAAAAAAAAAAAAAAAAAAAACCAATAATGAAGTTGAACTTTATGGTATGCAGATGCACTCCTTTGACAAATATTTTTAACATAGATTTAGATTGAGATTTTTTTTTTTCAAAAACAGGTTACTTTGACCAGAAACTCAAATGCTTAAGTATTAATCATATTGTAATATTTTGTATAAAAAAATATCTTAACTAACATTAATAAAGAAAATTATTTTCATATGTGCGGGTATTATTCATTTTAGTAAAGTCACACAAATTTGTATGAACTTTGAATAGTGCATTTTTTTATTGTTATGTACAAGGCTTCTATCATGACCTCGTATTTCCACAATATTTCTAGATAGTTTTAGAGGTATAATATAATTTTCATAAATCTATTAAAAAAAATTGACTTAAAAATGAGGTTAAAAAAGTAAAAAAAAAAATGAATATCATAAGATGAGAAGAGACTAAAGACAACGAAATTGACCTTGTATGACTAATTTTCCAATTAAAATTTTGTAAACTTATAGATAGAAAATTTGAGAATTGTAGAAAATACATGGAATTTTGTATTCAACTCAATATCTATGAAGTTGCACAAAGGTATTGAGGGTTTCTTTTTTCCCTCGTTTTTTTAAGAGGAGCTCGAAACATATTACTTTGTGTTGACAAGTATTCAATTGTGATTGCTAAATCAGTATTTTTCAACCATTTGGTAGCTAGTAAGAGGCCTAGTCCTATTACATAGGTGCAATAATTCCATGTTAGATTCTTCAAAATATCCTACTCAATCGATAAATTAATTAAGTTAAACTTATTAATATTAAGGTATTAGATTAACGAGCACGTCATATTAATATGAGATGGGTTCATGGAATTAAAGCTATAGTTTTACAAGTTTTCTATTTTGATGGTATAAATTGTTTGTTATAGCATGTTAGTGCCCCATGGGGTATTCTTTTAAGTTTATTCTTGTTACAATATTTATCAAAGAATAATGCTTTTGAAGAAAAAAAATATTGTAAATAATAAAGTTGAACTCGATGGTATACAATGACAACATTTTTAACATAGGTTTAGATTGAGAATTTTTTTTCAAAAACATGTTACTTTGACCAGAAACTCAAATGCTTAAGCATTAATGATATTATAATATTTTGTATATATATATATATATATAATCTTAAGTAATATTAATAAAGAAACTGTTTTTCATATCTATGGGTATTATTCATTTTAGTAAAGTCACAAATTTGTATGAACTTTGAATAGTACATTTTTTTATTGTTATGTGCAAGGCTTCTATCATGACTTTGGTATTTCCACAATATTTCTTGATAGTTTTAGAAATATAATATAATTTTCATAAATCTATTCAAAAAAGTTGACTTAAAAATGAGGTTAAAAAAGTAAAAGAGAATGAATATCATAAGATGAGAAGATATTAAAGATATAATATTGACCTTGTATGACTAATGTGCCAAATAGAATTTTGTAAACTTATAGATAGAAAATTTCAAGAATTATAGAAAGTATGTTGAATATTGTATTCAATCAATATCTATGAAGTCACACAAATATATTTTTCAACCATTTGGTAGTTAGTAGGAGGCTAAGTCTTGTTACCTAGGTGCAATAATTCCATGTTAGATTCTTCAAAATATCATCATCGATTGATAAATTAATTAAGATAAACTTATTAATATTAAGGTATTAGATTAACGAGTATTTCTCTTAAAAGGTGTCGTATTAATATGAGATGGGTTCATAGAATTAAAACTATAGTTTTCACAAGTTATAAGACCGATCTTACAATACGAGTTTTCTATTTATGGTATAGATTGTTTGTTCTAACAAGTGATTTTATTTATGTCTTTATCGAATAGTTAGTGCCCCATGTGGGTACACTTTAAGTTTATTCTTGTTACAATATTCATCCGAGTATAAACTCCTTTTCTACTTTATTGACTTCTAATGAGATGATGCCAATGCATCATACGTAAGGGATTGAAAGAATGATCCAATTGGATTAGGCAAAATCCTCTCATAATTTTGTTCGTCACATTCTTATCTTTTATAAAAAATCTTTTTGGCTTTGCAAAAAATCTTGTTAAGCTCAACAATAGTTAGAGTTTCTTAGTGATGAAAATGGGGTAACCCTTTCTTCAATCCACATAATGCCACCTTTTCTTAGTAAAGTAGGAGAATCTCCGATTTAATACATCTGTCAAAAAAATAAATAAATCAAAATTTTAATTCTCTTGAACGTTAATATCTATTAATTTTAAAAAATAAGTGGGCAATTAAATAAATAATCTTTGAAATTTTCTTATGATAATTGATTTAGATTCTTATATTTAATATCACACATTTACAAAAAATATTCCTATCTTGAAGAAGTGAGCAAGTAACAGAAAATTCTCTATTAAATTAATTTTTTATTTAGAAAAATATTAGGTTTAAGAGGTAAGATCCGCAATATGTACAACAAACATTTTGGATAAGAGGTAAGGTCTATTTTGTCATTTAAAAAGGTGGCTTACCTGTAATTTTAACCAAATAGAGAGGCAATCAATTAACACACGCACTATAAATGTACCAAACCCAACCATGATGTTTCTCTGCCCATCTTCTTATTTTCTCTCTCTCTCTCTCTCCTTCTCTCTCTCTTTCTCTTTCTAATCCTCCTTAGCGGTGGCGAGACCGTAGATTCCGGCCTCTTGGCCTCTTCCCACCACCCTTCTCCCCTTTCTGATCTTGTTTTACCGGTAACCGTCTGTGCGCTGTCCAAACCCACTTTTTGTACACTGCTATTTTATACTCTTTTTTTTTTTTTCCGTCTCTATTGTTTTTTTTGGTTTGCTGACGTGGCGCCAAATGAGCAATGAGTAAAACGATGAAACATCCACCCCGGCGAGTGGCGACACCAGCAGCGTCAGATAAGCGTAAAGAGAGGGAGGTTTTTTACGCCCCTGAAATTCCAAAAATACCCAAACTCGCCGCCTCCAGAGCCGGCTCCTCAAAACCCTACGAGCCGGCTTATCGCAACCAGCTTCTGGCGGGATATCTGGCGCACGAATTCCTCACCAAGGGAACCCTTCTGGGCGAAAAATGGGAGCCAGATCGAGCCGATGCTGCGCCGGTGCCAGTCGAGTTCAAGAGGAAGGAGAAGGGGAAGGGAAGGGCAGAGCGGAGCCGAGCGCAGAGGCGTATACCAGGTACGTGGAAGTAGCTGATTTGCTGAAGAGGGATGGGGCCCATTTGCCTGGAATAGTGAACCCGACCCAACTCGGACGGTTCTTGCACATGTGACATCTCAGCAAGGCAGCATAGACACGTGGAGGAAGACCATTGGTCGTCTCCACTTTAGATTTCTTCTCACCATCCATTGGATTTTGTAAACACAGTAAGCAACATTTTGTTTTGTATCTCAACATCGATTTAAATCCGATAGATAAGAATTTTCAGATCGCTTTAACCCGATCCGTTTAGCCCCAAGAAATGCCAAGAATGGAAGGGATAGGAAGAACATGCAGGCATTTACGAAGCAACAATTAATGGGTTCTTCTCTCTGTCTTCTTCATTGTTGAATGATGAAGTGCCTTGGGTTTCTGTACATCGTTCTTGTTTGTTTATATCTCTCTCCTCTCACAGCTTTCAGGTTTTTATCAACCATAGAAATGGAGGGAGTAGTTTTTGAAATTCTTTTGCATGTTGGTATTTCTAATTGATTCCACGTGGTTTCCGGGAAATTTTTTAAGGACATGTTTGGTTGAAGGAGGGAGTCAGTCACGCAAGAAAAGGAGGAGGAGAAAGGAAAGTAAACAAAAAAATAGATTTATTTTCTATAGGATGTTTAAACTCATTGTTTTTATAATTATATAAGTTATTAAATATTCTTAGGTATATTTTATTTTTTATTTTTTATATTTTACATTTTTAACAGTAAATCAAAATATGAGAAATTATTATTATTATTATTTGTGGGTTTGGCTTATTTAGGATGTGGTGTAAATCTTTGCCCTGCTATTCAAGTTAAATGAGTGTATGGTTAGGAGTGTGGAATTGACGGGTTGATTTGATATTGGATAGGGAAGTTTCTTTTTTGTAGGAGGGAGAGACGGTCAGACGTGGTTAAGAAGCAAATAGAAATGCAGTTTCTAAAGTTCCTTAATAAATTTATGTCTTCAGACTTTATGACTTTTATTGCTTCTTTTTTTGTCCTTTCCATTTTCATTCTCTCTCTCGTGAGGCAACCCTTTGTCCTATTCACATTGTATGAAATTTCATTTCAATTTCAAAATTTTGTAACATTGGGTTAGGTTTAGTTTTCGAGAAGTAATTAAATAGATAAAATAAGTTTGAAATAATATATAAAATGATATATTTATTTTAAGTCTATTTTTTTTTCTTTTACTCTTTCTTTTTCTTTATTTATTTATTTATTTTTGCATTTTTCTTCAAACTTTTATGAAATTAACCATAGTCTTAGAGTTAAAGATTTTTGCTTTTACTTCTTTTCATCTTCAAGGATAAGACATGAGAGTTACAACCTACTACCTTCTTCTTCTAATATGGTAGAAGACTACAAATGTGTTATGAAAATTTCTAAATATTTTGTAAACGTAATTTAAAAATAACTTCTTGTTGTTAAGTGGTTGAAAAAAGAATTAAGTGTTATGATTCTTGTTTTTTTATTTTTAAAATAAAATAAAATTATATGTAAAGTAGAGCATCATGTAAAAAGATATAAATTTATCTTATATCTTTAAAAACTACTTTTAAAAATTTTTAAATTTGAGAAATGAAAATTTTTTGACAACTGGATTTTTTTAAACGGTTTTTAATCATGTTTTTGGTCCTAGATTATTTATTGAATTAGGAAAATTATTGTTATATAGTTCAATTATTAGACCTATAGTTGAATTGCAGTTGCACCAATCCAGCCATTATATAATTCAATTATTAGATTGATGGTTAAATTGCAATCGTATAAATGACATCATAAATATCTACATAACCTCAAGAAAACAACTTTTGAATCCCCTAAATACTACATATTTTCGAAATCTCCCAAATGTTATCCCACACTTGAGTCCACCTCATAAGGTATACAAGGATAGATTTGACAAGAATATAACTCTAGTATACAAGTTGAAACTTAAATATTAAAAGATAAAATTAGGATTTAGAATGATTTTGAATAATTTTTCATGTAATATAAGAAGTTTGGTACCTTTAAATATGAGTTAAAAGCTTAAACTGATCATTAGACATATTTTGAAGTCAATCGATCAACCTTCCAATAGAATCGACTACTAGTAGTTGGGTTTTTTGTGCATTAACAAAGTGACTGTTAGGTCATAGAAGCTTGTTTTAATCAATTCAATCGGCTCCCCAATCGATTCAGCTTGTTGTTTAAGTAAACAATAACTAGTTAAGCCAATGTTAGGAACGAGACCATGGGTATATGCATTTAAGATCTTAGGACTACTAGATTTAATTATAGCGGAAGCAAAAAATATTTTGCAATGAAAACCTAAATCAGGTGAAGTCACACCTTTAATCTAGATGTTTCTAAATCAATCTCTAGTTGACATAAGGATCTCATAAACTATGTGTCTTGCATCCAATGACTCGGTCTCTGATCCTTGGCATCTATGTAAAGTGGCTACCCAACCTTGAGAGAAATGGGAGGCTAGGATCTTCTTTGGGAGAATGGATAGATAAATCGATGACTAACCCAAAACCCTAAGAGGATTTATATATAACCTTATTTATGGGCTTAAGTGACTTAGGTCTACCATGAATTTGGGTAACTTAATCCAGTCTATGAGTTTTAATTAATTAATTAGTCAAATCTGGAATACCCATATCAAAAGTTTTCGTGCAATCTTACATTTTTACCAAAACACCCTTACATACACATGATTAATTAAACCCAATTTCACTAAAATCTTTGTGCCAACAAAGACTATGAATTCAAGCTATGACCACTAGGACTCATAGAATAATGATTCCCTCAAAACCTAATTATAAAGTTGATTCAACATTCTATTAAATAGAATCAATTGCACTCCAATGCCTTGTGATATTATTTAGAAATAAAATTGATTAAATACAATTTAATCAAATTTTCAAGTCTATGATCAACTATTTACCGCACACAAACTCCTCGTGAACTAGTATTCATATCTGATGAGATAGAAATTACCAATCTCTCAAATTAGTTCTACAATCCTTCAGTTTAAATACCTCCTATTATGTGATTGAAGGACATACTCTAGTTCATAAAGTTCATACGTCAAATCTACTTAATGAATTATTACAACCATAAATTTCATATCACAAGTCTTTAGAATTGCCTAAGAGGAGACATTGTTTATCTTATAGTGTCTATCTTGAGAATACATGTTTTTACCTACTTCAATTAATAGTAACACAATCTATAGAGAATATATGACTATTTTAGGGTGTCACCCATGAGTTAAAGTCACTAAAGACCCTAACATTAACTCGATATTCTCTCAAGATTAAGAGTTCATGCAATATAATAGCTTAATGAAGTCTTGATTATCATATAACCAATATCATGACTCATAGTAGGTCATCTCTAATGTAGAACCATACACATTAATATACACTCATCCTAGGAAATTCATCCCAATAATTAAGACCAGTCATTCTTTTAATTAGAAGATAATGCATTATAGCCTCAAATGAATGACTTAAATTCATAAACTAGTTATGAACAACTCATCAATTTGTAAGAAACTCATGACTTAAATCTTTCATGCGACTTTTAAGTCACTCAAATCATAATGCAATTAAGTCATATACAATGTAAATGATATAAGTCTAAATGCTCAGGTAAGTAATAATGAAATCATAGATAGTAAAATGGAAATTGAAATTATAATATAAATATATAATTGAAATCTTAATATGTTACATCACAATTCATATCATACTATTAATGGCTCTATACTAACAACTTCGATCAAACCATAGTTAAACATACACAAAATATGGAAAATTGATATATAAAAGACCTTTAACCACTTGAATTGTTTCATTATGAAAACTTAAGATTGAAAAACCATTTTTAATGATGAAATACATGTCAAAATAAGGGTTATATTATTGAAATAATTAATTTCATTTTTTTTTTATAAAAATCATTAAAAATACATGAAAGAGCTTTATAGTTTTTGTAATTTTTGCATGTTATACACAAAATCCTTTGGGAAACCCAACTAGATAAACTCCTTATCATTTTTCAATTTTACCATGAATAATACTAATCAATGGTGATTTTCATTTTAAACAAATCTTCATCCAATTTATAAAAGAATAAAACTAATTTAGCATTGGGATGGATTTACAAGAGTTTGAAGCAAAAATGAAAAATATAATGCATAATGATCATAGTACACAAACAATCTTATAAAGAGATCTTAGAAAAATTAATTTGAAATACCATCTCTTTTAAGTCGTCATTTTCTCCTTATGTTCTTTTTGACTTGATGTTTTCTTAATTATCCATTTGAAGATCTTTTTTACCTAATCACACTTGAAATATAATTGTTAGTTTTAAAACTTAGTTTTGTCATCATTAAACCAAAATTAACCAAACCTTAGTTCCACAAAAAAAAAAAAAAAAAAAAAAAAAAAATCTCTAGAAAAAAAAAAACGTAATTTCAAGATGTGATTTTTGAATTTATATTTAAACTGCAATTTTTAGATATGTATTTTTTGAATTTGTACTAAAACATTAGTTTGTAGATGCAGATTGTTTCTATTTTAGATTTTCACAAAATTTGTATTTGCCAAATGTGATTCAAAGGCTGTTTTAAATAGGGAAATTCCAAAAAGGAGACCATGGAGGGATTATTTTCAAAAAAAAAAAAAAAAGTTGAAAAACTTTCCAATATTAAGATTTTCTTAAGCTTAATTCAAAAAAGAGACTTTGCATTCTTAAATAACAAATAAAATCAAAAGTATGACCATCCTCATCTTTGTGTGTTTACTTGAACGAGAAATGTGTGCCAAGTTATCATTTTCCCGATCACTATAGTCGATCAATCTTCATTTTGTTGGACTCATGTTTTTTCATTATTTTATTTTTATTTTGGATAGCAACATCCCATTTTTCGTAAGATTCCCCCATTATTGGGAAGTTGTCATTTTTCCATCATCCCACTTGTCAATCTCCATTTTTCAACAAGTTCTCGCTTTTTTTTCAATCACCTTATCTTCATTTCTAACAATGATATCCCAATTTGATAAGATTCTTCATCACCATTGGACTTCCTGGCTAGTATCTTCCCATTTTTAGCGAGTTTCTTCCTATTTTCAACGAGTTTCAAAGTGAATATTGAAATCTTGAATACATATATTGTTACGATTTTGGTTTAAATTTGGGCAAGTATCTTCCCATTTTTAGTGACCTTTCCATATCCAACAAGTTTCGAAGTGAATATTGAAATTTTGAATACAAATTTCAATATGATTTTGGTTTAAATTTCAATGTTGGGTTTTGAAATCTTATAAAATGATTTATAATTTTATGCCCAATGATCATATTTGTATACAATATGTTCATATTTTGCCAAATACATGTACTTAACATCAACATCACGATGAATGAATGTTTCTAATATCGATAATATCCATTAATACCGCCGAGTGATTGCTCTAAATAGTTATGAAGCGGTCGAGCCGACCGAAACTAATCGGCTTCGAGCCACATGTCTATGTTTTTTAAAAGCCAAAACAAGAAAAGATGTGTTTCAAAAACGTTTCCAAATCCCTGTGTATAAAAATAAATAAACAAAAGTGACTGAGGGGCAATGAGGGTTTTTCACTTTTTATTAGTTTCTACTTTCTACGCTACAAACATACCAGGTGGGCTTACCCCCTTTTCAAAACCCTTTTCCCCTTGTCGTTGGGTTGGGACTGTTTTCTAGTTTCAAAAAACAAAAGCAAAATGTTGCCTATTCAAACTACGTTGCTTCCAAAATCATTTTCACCTCTCTTCCATTCGAAATTGGTGTTCTCATCCACTCTTCACTCTCCAAAGCCACCTTCTCGTGTTGTCGTTTCAGCGAGATCCGATCCCAAACCTAACCCCAAACCTAGACCCGAGCCTGGCTCCAAACCCAAACGACGGACCAAAGCCCCCGAAACGACGGCGATGAAGCAAATCCTAACCGGACCTTCCCGGCCACAATCCCGAGAAAGCCGCGGCGTGGCCGCCGGAGTGAGGCGGTCGCCGTGGAGGACTTCGTGCGCGACACTCTCGACCGGACGTTCGCGGCAATCCGGGAACAGAACTCAGAGACTCCGGAGATTATGAAGAAAAGACTCGATGATGATGATGATGATGATGAAGATGATGAGGAGGATGAGGATAATGGTGGTGATGAGGTGGTTGTGGAGGAGGAGAGTTCGAATTGGCCGTTGGATGCGGAGGTGGGGTGGGGGATTAGGGCATCGGAGTACTTCGAGCAGCATCCGATCAAGAATGTGGTGGGCGAAGATGGAGTAGAGATTGATTGGGAAGGCGAGCTCGAAACCGGGTGGGTAAAGGAGATCAACTGTCTGGAGTGGGAGAGTTTCGCTTTCCATCCAAGCCCTCTCATTGTTCTCGTCTTCGAGAGATACAACAGGTGAACTTTACACTCGTTTCTCCACAACAATATTGTGTTTCCAAATCAGTCCAAACGCTCTCTGAAAACGTTTTCCATATTTTGAAAAAGTGCTCCAAAAATATTGAAATGTTGTTTGAGCTTATAATCTTACAGTAAACTGCATAGAATGGATAATATTGTATTTGATAGTCAGTTTCTGCTATGTACAATTTCAGAGTTGGTACCAAAAACAAAAGGGTTGTTTTCAGTTGGTGGTGTTGTGCAGCTTGTGCTTATTTCAATTGTGGAGGAGAGCTGAGAAATAATTGGTAATGAATGGGTATAGGGAGGTCTAGATGATTGTTTGGGAGGAGAGGATTGAATAAGAGTACAAGGAGATGTGGGACAGTTTAGAAAGTGGAACTTTTGAGGAGTTTTAGGTTTTTGTTGTAGTTGGAAGCCTGTAATAGAATTTCAACCTGATGCAGATGAGGCTTAGATGGGTTTCCAAATATTTTCTTTAGTTTTACAAGTCAATGTATGAAGGCCAGAACTAAATTAATGAATCACACCAGATGGTTTCTTGTCTGCAAAGGTCATTAACTAGTTTGATCTGGAAATAGGGACCTAATCAAGAAAATGACTTGCGGGAAACCACTTTGTGGCTTTATCTATCTGCTGAGTAGATGGCATTGGGCATTGGGCAATCAAAGAGCGGTGTTCATGTAGTTAACTGGGCTGGATTTGGATGATGATTGTGCATATGGGTGTAACACATGGTCTGTATATATGTATTTTACATTATACCATGTCATGGTGTGACAGAAATACAACTTATAATGGAGAATGGGTTTACAGCTAGTTTAGTTTGTATAAAGTGATCCACATGAAAACTGCTATTTGAATGAGCTATTCTAAACTGCATGATGATAATATTTTAATTAAATAAAGTACTTAAAGAATTTAGGTTTCTTTCGATCGACAGTCAGTGCCTTAAGAAGTGTCTGTACCATTACATGTTTGAATAGGCAACGTTCCTTGGAAGTGATGATGCTTGAGTTTTACTTTTGAACATGCAATACAAATAATCCTGGAAGTAATGATGCATGTGTTGTATTTCTGAATATCCTAAACCATTAACCAGTGGAAGACGGAAGTAATATATTAAAAACATGTGTGTGTGTGGCGGGGGGAAGAGGTGACGGGCAAATGAAAGGGAGGGAGATAACATTCCAGGTCATAATTTATGAATGTTGGTTCAGTTATGCTAGTGAAATTGGGTATGGACTGTCCCAAGGTTGCTTCCTTGAATATTGGTTCAGTTAGCATTGAATTGAAATTGGGTATGTTGTTTATTTTTGAGCCGTTTTAGAAGCATTATGTAACAGATGGAAGTGCACATGGTTGTGCTGTGGGAGGCAAAACTGTTGTCATGAGGGTATTTTTAAAACCATTTGTTGCTTGTTGTTTTATCCTCAGAGCGAGTGATAACTGGAAGGTTTTGAAGGAGCTAGAGAAGGCAGCCAAGGTATACTGGAGTGCCAAAGATCGATTGCCACCTCGGGTATTCCAATCTTCTTCTTTGTCTTGTGAATATAAATTCATTTAATGTAACATTGAGTTTCCTCATCATTTATATTCACTGGATATAATTATTGATCAAATATATATATATATTCACTGGATATAATTGGATTTCCTCAAAACAGACTGTTAAGATAGACATCAACATTGAGAGAGATATGGCATATGCTCTTCAAGCCAAAGAATGTCCGCAGATTTTATTTTTACGAGGAAACAGGATCTTATACAGGGAGAAAGGTAAAATCTTTTAACTGACATTCTTTCTGTTGTTACTGTAACATAGGAATGTTGAGATTTCCTAGTTGCCAAATAACATAGGCCTTGGTGCAGATTTTCGAACAGCAGATGAGTTGGTCCACATGATTGCGTATTTTTACTATAATGCGAAGAAGCCCTCATGTATTAGTGATTCAGCTTTGTTTTCACGTTAGCAGTTCAATTCAGGTGCCCATCCAAACACAATTCATGAATTTTATAACTTATTGCATGGTCATTGCTATTGTGAGCTCCTCATGATGCATATTTCTAAATGTTCACAAGCATGTGTGTCGTAAATGCAGGTGACAGGCATGGAGTGTGACTCAGAGAAAGTTGAACAAGCTGGTCTATGTGGTTGACCTGGAGCACTATACCATTGTGCTTCCAATCAGCTCCTGGTTCAATTGAGTGGAAAAAAATACCAATGGATCTGAATGCTCCAGAAAGGTTCAACTGGATTGAACTCTTGTGGAAGAACCCTGTACATCCAATTCTTCCATTTGATGATAACAACATGAAAGTCAAAGAAGGAAATATTAGGTATCCAATAGAATCAACCCCTTGAAGGGAAGTCAAAAGTTAAATGTTCTTTGCTTCTGTAATTTACATCTTGAACAACTCTACCTTTTTTTTTTTCTTTTTCTTTTTTAATTTAATGATATACTTTTGAGATTTGGTTGGATTATAATAATGCAAATGTTCCACATGCAAAAGATTCTGCTGACTGTCTTGTTGCAAATTTCTTATGCATTTTTACGCAACTACTCAGCATTTTAAGGAATCAATAGATAGCATCAGAGTTGTTGGCAGCCCTACTGGAAACTAATCAGTTGAATATGAATTAGGGTTATCAATAGTACTTGTATCATGAGCTACAGAGGATGTTGTATACATGTTTATCTCAGACCATTCTTGTAGTTTCTTGAGCTATTAACTGGCATGGTTTTTGGTTTCTGCATACACAAAGCATAAGAACTGTTCTCTTATTTCTGTATGCCTCAATAGCTGGAGATGTATGGACAGGAGGGCTTAAACCCTGAACCTGTGACTTACAAGCTTTATCTTTAAGTCTAGATATTAGAAAACTTATAAGCTTAAACTCTCACTAAATTAAAACATAAGTCGAGTTGACTGCTATACAAGTCAAAGAGGGCCAGAAATTTGGCAAGATATCCAGGAAAGAGGAGGTTCCTTTCTTTAGGAGGATGGTTCAAATAGCCAGTTGTCTGCAAGCAAAGAACTCCACTAAGAAAAGAGGCTTGCCCTAATAGAACTCAAAATGATAACAGATTGTAGCAAAACAAGAGCTGCAATTGTACTGAGTTCTTTAATGGAGAAAAGTCACAACCCTAGCCACTTTTAGCATTGTCCTAGTTGGAAAGCCATGCCTCAGAAAGTGAACCAGTGTTGGCATACCCTAATTGAATCCCACAAGAAACCTATCCACTCTTTTTTAAGTTCATTGTCCCATTCTTGCATACACATAACTAATGGTTTAACACTCAAATTCGGGTCATTTAGCAGTAGCACACTGTTTTCAGCTAGGCTCATTGCTTCTTACTGGTATAGCTATATGGGCATATGGTTTTGATCGGCACTGAAGCTGCTGCAGCCTTGTTCTATTAAGATGGCAAAGCTGAAGGACATCTTCTGCTTCCTCCTTGCTCTCCTTGTTGCAGCTTCAGGTAAATAAACGCATCTTCTCTCTTCTAGTGTGGATTAATTGTGTTGGGTTTTCATGTATTTCATTGATGCTCCCTGTTTTGGCAGTTGCAAGTGAAGCTTGCTCAGAGAGATGCATCACAACCTGGGAGTGCACAACTAATAAAATCTGCAACCAATATTATCTTTTGTTGATTTTTTTTTTTTTTTTTATATCTTTTTTCATGAATTGAGAGGAGTTATAAAGAAAACATTAAATAATAATTTTAAAAAAAACTTCCAAAAAAAAACTCCCTGTTTTAATTTTTTATTAATTCAACCAAACATATTTTTATTTTTATTTTTAAGAATAAAAACTGTTTTTTAGATTTTAGTTTCTAAATGCAATTTTATTTCTGAAAACACCAAAAGTTGTTCTTAAAAACTGTTTTTCAAAACAGTTTTAAAAAACAACAACCATATAGGCCTATAGTAACTCTTATATAAAATTAAAAAACTCTTTGAGACTTACTTTAAAAATACTATGACTTTTAGAATATGTTCAAAATTTTGAGCTATTAAAAAAAAATTACCTTAAATTTTTTAAATTTTAAAAATATTTTTTAAGGATACAAGGTAAAACCATAATTTTTATACCAGGGTTATCATATTTTATATAGAAGTTATTGATATTTTTCAACTTTTAAAAACAAAAAACAAAAACAAAAAATCTATTCAAACAAGCACTAAATTATTTACCTTTTGCATTTAAATAGGAAGAAATTTATAAATTCTAATAAGATTTTAAATAAAGTAACAAACATATAAAGAAAAATAGAAAATATAGAACTCTTTGAGACTTACTTTAAAAATAGAATAACTTCTAAAATATGTTTAAATATTTGAGATTTTTTAAAAAAATTATCACCTCAAATTTTTAAAATTTTAAGAGTAATTTTTAAGGATACAAGGTTGTAGACCCTCATTAAGGCCTAAGTCTTTTTTATTATTTTTGGAGCACTTTGCTGGTAGCATGTCTTAGAGTGGGGATCGGTTTCCTTTGGAGCCATAAGCATGGGACGCATGGCCAATCACACCACCACCTTGCCATGGTGGTGGTTGGGAGATAGAGACGTCTCTGAGAAAGCTGCAGAAGATGATGACAGAAACAGTGGACTGGTGGTGATATTTTGGTTGAACCGGGAGCAATGAAGGGGAGATAGCTGGAGAAGAGGAGATTGGGGGCGTTTCGGGAGAGAGTTTTTCAGATAGAGGAGTGTGAGGTAGGAGTCGAGAAAATGCATTCAGGAATTGGGGAGTTGCAGAAAAATTGGTTTTGGAAGGGAACTGGAAAAGAGGAAAAATAGAGCAAAAAGAATAGAAGAAACATAAGGTAAGTATTAATCTTGATTTCATGTCTCTGTTTTCTCGTATGTTCCTTGTTCTACTATTTTTTTTTTTTTTTTTTTTTTTGTGGAATATGTTATGCTCAGTTCCAATGTGGATATTGAGCCACACATTTGGTCTTTTGGTTGGTCCCAAAGATGACTTTGAATTTGTTAACATTGCTTTATTTGCCATTGTTATCCTCATGTTACCTACTATCTTTTTTTTTTTCTTGCTGAAAAGTAACCTCAACTTGTTTTAGCTTTGTTGTGAAATGCTCGAGAATCATTTTTCGTTCATGTTTGATTTAATCTCTCCCACCTGGTTAGCAAGTTCACTGATAATCTATGTAGTGGAGTTTCCATTGATGTCTTGTGTTGTTTATTATGTTATGCTTTGTTTCTGAAAACGTTTCCTTACTATAATCTTCTTCTATTTTCGGTTCTTATCCAAATGCATGAGCTGTAGAGAGGTATAAGGTGATGGGGTTTGTGGGGATTCAAACTGGGTTCGAGTCTATGGGGCGGCGACGGTCGCTGAGGAAGTCGTGGACGCCCGCAGATCAGCAAGGACTGCAGTGCCTAGAAGATGCTACTGGTTCGACATTCATGTTTGTTATTGGTAGTGCCAACAATAAAGCGAAAATGGCAAAGCTCATAAATGAGGTTGCACAATATGATGATTTCATGTTATTAGATATTGAGGAGTGCAGTAAACTCTCATACAAAATGTTAGCTTTCTTCAAAGTTGCCTATGCACTTTTTGACTTTGAATTCTTTGTTAAAGTTGATGCTGGCATATAAATAAAATTCCAAGGATTGTCGGTCACTATTCTTGGCAAAAGAGTGTTCACACTCTCAAACTTACCTTTTGAAAGATATGTTTTCACATTCACATTCTTTTGAGATATTCGCCTTAATCACCTTTTCATTTTTTTCTTTTATGGAGCTTGAGTTGAAGGTTGAGTTAAGGATATGCAGTTATAGATGAAGTATCGATCTCGTGATAGCGTGTTTCTCACATCTTTTTCATCTTGGATTATTGATAGGAATTTTCTAGTCACATTTGTAGACATTTCACAGTGGACACCTTTATGACTTCAAAGTTCTGATCATACTTCTAGATTTCGGATTGCCACCTCAGGACCATGCGTTTGCATATTGTATGGTTGTCTTTTAAGGTCTTAACTTGTGTCTTTCATCCATTTCGTTAGCATTATAAGGAGTCATTTTAGGAGTTGATTGAGTCTGAAGTCACGTTCTTAGAGGAGAGTTGGGGGTCGATTGATCAAAGCAGGTTCACATCAGAGTTCAGATAGTTCAGTTGAGATATCAAACGAGCTAGCTTCCACACTTGCTTCTATTCAGGAGTTCATGGCAGGGGTTAGTAGACGTTTGGATCAGATAAAGAGTTCTAGCCAGGATCATCATTCAGTCAACATTAGCACCGACGAGACAGTTCCCCATGCATCTCAGACAGCGCAGGTTCTTCCACCTGGGACTACACATGGCGTTTTATTCCATCTATCATATCATTGTGAGATTGCCCCACCACCTGCTGCCACAGTGTCACCTCCCATTGTTACTACTACTGATATACTAGATTAGTCGAGCAGGAAGCCAAGGTTGAGAGGCTCGAGTCCAGGATGAGGCAAATTAGATTACAGGATGGAGGTTTGACTTAGGATGATAGAAATAGCATATCGACGACTAGCTTGCCCACCAAGTTTCGCATGTCAGACATTGAGCGTTATAGTGGAATTGGTTGTCCTAAGATCCACTTAAGATTATACAACACAGTCATGAAAGCACACGGAATAGATGATGCACAGTTGGTGGCCCTTTTCCCCATGCCACTTAGTGGGACAACTCAAAGATGGTTTGCCTCAGTTGAGCCTTCGAAACTTCGCACTTGAGAGGATGTGGCTCGTGAGTTTCTGACTCATTTTGCTTTCAGTGCCAACATTGATGTATCTAGACGAGAGTTGGAGGCCACAAGACAGAGGCTAAACAAGTCTATTTCTTCTTTTGTCAATCGTTAGAGGGCAAATGTGGATGGTATGATAGACCGGCCTAAGAAGCAGAATTAGATTGATATGGTTCTTCAGAACCTACAACTGAGGTTTTCTAGACTCTTTGTGGGCATTCCATTTTAGGATCTTAAGAGTCTAGTTCATGCAGCCTTCAGTGTTGAGAAGGTCATTGCTCGAGGATTATAGATAGATACTGCTCATTCCTTGACAGTAAGGGAAATAAGTCGGTTGGATCATCTAGTAGGTCTGGAGAGGTTGACACTATTAGTTATTAGCATCAAAGGCTCGTACATCACTCACTTTACAGACCTCCTACAGTCAGAGCTCATTTATTTCATCCACAGTATCAATATCAGCCAGTTTATGTTTAGCAGCCTTACATTGCTCAGAGTAGCATGCAGCCACAACCACCACATCCGAGAGCCACTACTCCCCCGTCGCCTAAACCATATGCATAGAGACCCGTGAGACAGTTCACTCCATTGGGCATGACTTTGACTAGAGCTTTTGAGAATCTCAAAGACGCTGGTGTGATTGTTCTTTTGACGCCATTCCCTTTGCCGCATCTTATTCCTCCTCATTCCGCTCACATGAGCATTGCCTATATCATCAGATTTAAGGGCATGATACTGAGCGTTGTGCGACACTCCATCATGCGATACAGGACTTGATTGATTCAGGGTTGGTCAATTTGTCTAGGTCAAGTGTGACCACTAATCCCCTACCTACGCATTCTACATATGCAGTTCCTCATCCTCCTAGCTTTTAATAGATTGATTTGGATGTTGATGGTACTGATGACATATGGTCTTTTGAGATATTCCGGGTTGAGGACTTGGTTCAGTCAACATGGGTACATCACTTTGTATCAGTTCAACTTAGAACACTTTTCATTTTGATTATGGGTGTCATCAGAGTCGTTTTTGTTTTGTTGAGTCCAATTTTTAGTTCATCAGAGTTGTTTTTGTTTTGTTGAGTCCAGTTTGGTTCAGAGTCGTTGTTTATAGGTCATGTTGAGAGTTCGATCGTTTGTAGTCTTTTATCGCTTCACACATGATGTACTTATTAGTTCATTTAGTGATTTGATCTTTTTATTCTGAGTATATGTCATTCTCTTTCTCATGAGTATGCTTTACATATCTTGTGTTGATGTGTGTTATGCTTTCAATATGAGACATCTTTTCACTTATACATCATGATCACTCTGGTCTGACATATCATGAAGGATATTGAGCTTATTAACCTAGGATTAGAATATCAACTAGTGAGTTTGAGACTATGACCCATTTCACTTTCTGATCAGAGCAACACCATACCTATATCCATATTCGAACTTTGTAGACTTGATGACCTACCCAGTTTTGAGTCTGACATGCCACCACCCCATGGTACCACTATATGACCTAACCATTCTTGTTCGTCTTAGCACACTACAACACCATTGCCTATTCTTTTCATCCCTTATTTGATCTGACCAAGTAGAGTCCGAGTTAGACCTGAGGTGAGCTCTGCATGATGATAAATGGATCACGATGAGAGAGTGGTTCGATTGCTTGATGATGTTGTCGAGGTAGATGGATCATCATGGAGCATCCAAATTTGAGCCATTGCACATGACTTCAAAGAGTTGGTATGATAAAAAATGGTGATTTTATGAGATGATGGTGAGTGGCTTATGATGATAGAGTAAGGTGATTGTCAAAGGGCTTTGATGATTATCACGAAGCATCAGTGAGAACTTCTACACGATTTCAGAGGAGTTGACTTGTCTATGTTTGATAGATGCCAATTTTTAGTATTAACCACATGAGATCTTGAAAGCACGATATTCGAGGTAATGGTTAAAGGATAGGTGGCCATCATTTTATGAGCCCATTTACTCTATCACCCTTACATATAGAGTTACCTGTTGCTAGCCCATTGAGCCTCACACGAGTACCATAGTCTTTTCTTTCATCACTTCATTTACCTATTACACTGGGTTGGGGACCCTTTAGTGATTGTATGCTTTGATTAGATACGTCTTGAGTTTTAGACCTAACATACATATTCAGGTCTCATCCATCACTCTTTAGTGTGACATTTTCCACTTTGACATTATCTCATCACTTTTTTCAACATCACATATCACCACTTGTGATATTCATTCTCTGTCTTTTCTTTCATCATTGCCTACTCGACATTATCCTTGTTTCACCTTGAGTGGTGGTTTTTCACATGTCACTACATGGAGGATAGTGACATCCTTTCCGCAGTTCACCTCATGGGTAGTGGCTTAGAGATCTCAGTTTGAGAGGTTGTCTTATTAGTGGGGATTCATGTTACATCCATATGTGAAAAGAGTTTGATCATTTGGGTATGTATTTTCATGGGAGGTCATTCATTATTGATCAGAGTATGCACAATAAAAAAATAAAAAAAATGCGTTGTTCATTATACCATTTTCCATTAAGCACATGTATAGATATGCTAGTTTTCTTCATTGAGTTTATGTGTTAGAAAGAGTTCGTATGAGAGCTTTTTTCTAAGATTCTATCATGGTATATGTTTTAGGTAAGAGTATGAGTTGCCCATTCGATTTTTGTGAGAGAGATGAGCAACTTTTCTTTAGGATCTTTAGATCCTTGTCCTATTCGTCATTACATCCATTTTCATGTGACTTGTCTCCATGCTTTAATGCAAGTTGACCATCACTCACCTTTCTATCTTTTTGTCTTCTTCTATCTTTATTTTATTCCTCAATTTCACTCTACCTCATCTGATTCATTTCTTTTCCCATCCTGCTTGATGTTTGACTTGGGTTCAGCATCCACACTTTATTCTTGCTTATTCAATGTGTTCATTCCTTTATCATCACTTTTTGTGTGAGGATTCTTAGGTCCGTGACTCATGAGGTTTTTCTATGCATTGCATCTCATGCATGAAGGGTATGAGGATTATATTATTAGGATCTTTGAGCCTAATTTCCTTTTGTTTCTTTCACCCTATTATCTTAGCCACGTCCCGTGTCTTAAGACCACCCTGAGACCATGACTTCACACATTGTATTTGACAGCTCACACATGGGCAATACTCAAGATTGGTTGGATGTTATTTCTTGGAGCAAGATGGATGGGGAGACGAGATGACGATTTACACTAAGGCATACCCCTCTTATCAGTGATGGATTTTCAGAGGTGATGTGATCTACATTGGGGCATACTCTACTCATCGATGATAGATTTTTAAGTTGATGACTTATACTGAGGCATAGTTTTCTTATTGATGATGGATTATTGGGATGACAGCCTATACTGGGGCATAGTCAGTTCTCCTCTTCACTTGGGTTATGATGGATTAGGAGTTATGGGATGACCCTACACTAAGGCATAGACATTTCAAAGAACACTTTTATTGGAGATACAATCACTCTACTCGATATTCTGCATTGGGACACACTCCACTCATTGATGGTTGATTTTTGAGATGATGGTTCATTTTGAGAGTACTTCAGGGATTGCACATGTTGAGACATAACTCTCTCATTGGCGATGAACTTTGATTTATCTTGGAGCATAGACACTTCAGATGGTTTATACTAGGGCATAACCACTTTATTATCACTTATAGAGCATAAGGATTCTGATTCATATGGATTATGTTGAGATGTTTCCATTTTTTGTACCAGGAGTAGAGATTGATTGATTTGTTGACGTACACTACACATGGTCCTCCTCAGCAGTTGTTAACTCAGGTACACTACTTTATATTAGGGTGTAGCCGGGATGGAGAGCATTTTTCATTGGAGTATAGCCGCCATATCGAATCTTTTACACTGGGGCATATCCATCTTTTGGAGAGATATCAGATTGATTCTTTACATTGGAGCATCTGATGGGTGATATGGAGATTATTGAATTATTTCATGTTGTCCTCATGCATACTTGGCCATAGCCACCTTGTTAGATGTTTTGACATCGAGACTTGACTTTCTGTTTATGATTGTTGTTTTTGATGGATTATGGAGCTATTAACACATTGGGTTTAGTCTTCTCAACATACTTGGATGATCTCGGATACCTGCCTACCTTTCATTTTGTACTCAAACATTTCACCCTTGAAACTTTCATGTTTTCTATCATACCATAGCTTGATCATTACCTTCTTTTATCCCACACATATCACCATGACACATGACCTCACACTCCTCTCTCGATTATGAGAAAATGTAGATCAGTCATCAATTTCTTTGGTTGTGCTTTCATATATCTTGTGGACTTTATGTTCAACATCTTCCATGATGGCAGGGCCTAACAAATTGTTGATTTATTAGTGATGATGCTTTCATTTTGACAATTGGCATGCTGAGTGTTGATTTGCTTGCTCTTTGCATTTTGAGCACTGGTCATCATTGTTTTTATTCATTAATTAGTTTTGTTTTATTAGTATGGTATCACGATACATGGTCCTATTTGGCAATACCTATTTAAGGTTGGGCATTTTCATTACATGATGGATGAGCATATTTCAGAGCACAGTAGTTTTGAGGCATTTTGTATCTCAGTTTGTTCACCATCACATACTGGGGCATACCACATTCTCTAAGAGCACCAGACCTTTCAGCAGACTTTTATTCACCTTTTGATCTAGTTGTTAACCCTTGCGAGTTACATACTGAGACATACCCTTCTTCTTTAGGATCATCGTGCCTTTCACAGACTTCATTATCTTTTTACCTAGTTGTCGATCCTTATGAGTTGTCATACTGAGGCATATCCCCTCCAACTGAGTTTGCTTGCATCGTTATCTTAGTTATCATTTGGTTTTGAGCCACTTGATCAAATCATTTGTCTTGTCAGTTCAGTTTGAGTTTTTTAGGACAACACCTATATCGATCGGTCATCATCTTGTCAGTTCAATTTGAGTTTTAGGGTCGCACCTATATCGATCGGTCATCTTCCTATCAGTTTGTATTCAATTTGAGTTGGGACCGCACCTATATCGATCGGTCATTCATCTTATTAGTTCAATTTTTAGGACCGCACCTATATTGATCGACCATCTTCCATGTCAGTTTGAGTTCAATTTGAGTTTTTAGGATCACACTTATATTAATCGATCATTTCCTTGTCAATTCAGTTTGAGTTTTTCAAGACCGCACCTATATCGATTGGTCATCGTCTTGTCAGTTCAGTTTGAGTTTTTAGGGTCGCACTCATATCAATCGGTCATCATCTTCTTGTCAATTTGAGTTTGAGTTTTCGAGTTGGGACCTCACCTATATCGATCGATCATCTTCATGTCAGTTCCGTGTTAGTTTTCGAGTTGGTACCATACCTATATCGATCGGTCACTCTTCACATCAGTTCAGTTTCAGTTTATTAGGACATCACCTATATCGATCGGTCATTGTCCAATTAATTTGAGTTCAAGTTTCTAGGACCGCACCTATATCGATCGGTCATTCATCTTGTTTTGTCAATTCAGCTTAAGTTTCAAGATCGCACCTATATCGATCAGTCATTGTCTTGTTAGTTTAAGTTTGGGTTTATGGGGTCGCACCTATATCAATCAGTCATCTTCATATTAGTTTGTGTTCAGTTCGAGTTGGGATCACAACTATATCGATCGGTCATCTCTTGTCAGTTCAGTTTGAGTT
Source organism: Vitis riparia (assembly GCF_004353265.1). Lineage (NCBI taxonomy): Eukaryota > Viridiplantae > Streptophyta > Magnoliopsida > Vitales > Vitaceae > Vitis > Vitis riparia. The sequence goes on from NC_048437.1 coordinate 23,662,453, forward strand.
TTTAGGGTCGGACCTATATTAATCGGTCATCTTCTTATCAGTTTGTGTTCAATTTGAGTTGGAACCGTACCTATATCGATCAGCCATTTTGCTATCAGTTTGTGCTCAGTTTGAGTTGGGACCACACCTATATTGATCGGTCATAGTCTTATCAGTTAGAGTTTGGGGTCGCACCTATATCGATCAGCTATCTCATTGTCTTGTCGGTTCAGTTTTTGGGACCGCACCTATATCGATCAGTCATCATCTTATCAGTTAGAGTTTGAGGTCGCACCTATATTAATCGACCATCTTATTGTCTTGTCAGTTCAGTTTTTGGGACCGCACCTATATCGATCGGTCATCGTCTTATCAATTAGAGTTTGGGGCTGTACCTATATCGATCGACCATCTTATTATCATGTCAGTTCATTTTTTGTTTCTAGGACCGCACCTATATCGATCGATCATTCATCTTGTCTGTTTGAGTTAGAGTTGGGACTGTAACTATATCGATCGGTCATCTTCCTATCAGTTTGAGTTTGAGTTTTCGAGTTGGGACCGCACCTAAATCGATCGGTCATTCATCTTGTCTGTTTGAGTTAAAGTTGGGACCACACCTATATCGATCGATCATCGTCTTATCAATTTGAGTTTGAGTTTGAGTTTGAGTTTTCGAGTTGGGACCGCAACTATATCGATCGATCATTTTCATGTCAATTCAGTGTCAGTTTTCAAGTTGGGACCGCATCTATATTGATCGGTCATCGTCATGTCAATTTGAGTTTAAGTTTTCGAGTTAGGACTTCACCTATATCGATTGATCATCTTCATGTTAGTTTTGTGTCAGTTTTCGAGTTGGGACCGCACCTATATTGATCAATCATTCTTCACGTCAGTTCAGTTTCAATTTCTTGGACCGCACCTATATCGATCGGTCATTGTCTTATCGATTGAGTTGACTTTTATTTATCTTTGAGTTGTGTCTACCTAGTTGAGTCTTGTTCGATCTTGAGTCACATATTTTTCTTCGAGTTCATTCTTTTTTAAGATCAATCATTCCTTATCTTACTTATCATTGAGTCGTTCATTGCATCATGGTCCAGTGTTATTCATTACATATACACTTTTCGCATCATCCAAATCTTTGGCTAGAGTCTCACTTTCCTAGTATGTGTCCTTGATCTTGAGCTTATCGTGTTATGTGTTTAGACCAAAATTCAGGATCTTTTCTATTCTTCGGTACAATTCACTTCATTCCATTAGCCTCTCATGTATTCGTGATCCATTCATTTCACTTGTGATCTTTACCGAAGAAGGGCATATTTGTAAACCCTCATTTTGGCCTAAGTCTTTTTTATTATTTTTAGAGCACTTTGTTGGCAACATGTCTTAGAGTGGGGATCGGTTTCCTTTGGAGCCACATGTCTGGGACGCATGGCCAAGCACACCACCAGTTTGCCATGGTGGTGGTTGGGGGATAGAGACGTCTTTGAGCAAGCTGCAGGAGATGATGACATAAACAATGGGCTGGTGGTGATATTTTGGTTGAACTAGGAGCAATGAAGGGAAGATAGCTGGAGAAGAAGGGATTGAGGGCGTTTCGGGAGAGAGTTTTTCAAATAAAGGAGTGTGAGGTAGGAGTCAGGAAATGGCATTCAGGAATGAGGGAGTTGCAGAAAAATTAGTTTTGGAAAGGAACTGGAAAAGAGGAAAAACAGAGCAAAAGAAAGAGAAAAAACATAAGGTAAGTATTAATCTTGATTTCATGTCTTTGTTTTCTCGTCTGCTCCTTGTTCTACTGATTTTTTTTGTGCAATATGTTTTGCTCAATTGTGGTGTGGATATTGAGCCACACATTTGGTCTTTTGGTTGGTCCCAAAGATGACTTTGGATTTGTTAACATTGCTTTATCTGCCATTGTTATCCTCACGTTACCTGTTTTTTTTTTTTTCTTGCTGGAAAGTAACCTCAACTTGTTTTAGCTTTGTTGTGAAATGCTCAAGAATCATTTTCCGTTCATGTTTGATTTAATCTCCCCCACCCGGTTAGCAAGTTCACTGATAATCTATGAAGTGGAGTTTCCATTTGATGTCTTGTGTTGTTTATTATGTTATGCTCTGTTTCTAGAAACGTTTCCTTGCTAGAATCTTCCTCTGTTTTCGGTTCTTATCCAAACGCATGAGTTGTAGAGAGGTATAAGGTGATGGGGTTTATGGGGATTCAGACTGGGTTCGGGTCTGTGGGGCGGTGGCGGTCGCTGAGGAAGTCGAGGATGCCCGCGGATCAGTAAGGACTGCAACGCCTAGAAGATGCTACTGGTTCGACATTCATGTTTGTTATTGGTAGTGCTAACAATAAAGCGAAGATGGCAGAACTCAGAAAAGAGGTTGCACAATATGATGATTTCATGTTATTAGATATTGAGGAGTGCAGTAAGCTCTCATACAAAATGTTAGCTTTCTTCAAAGTTGCCTATGCACTTTTTGACTTTGAATTCTTTGTTAAAGTTGATGCTGGCATATAAATAAAATTCCAAGGATTGTCGGTCATTGCTCTTAGCAAAAGAGCGTTCACACTTTCAAACTTACCTTGGATGCATGAAAAAAGGCCCGGTTTTCACTAACCCAAAGGCCATATGTCATTTTATTTATTTATTTTTTCTTCATCTTTTGATGCCAAAATTTAATTTTTAAAACTTTAATTTTCAAATAATTCTTTAAAATTCCAATTTTTAATTTAATTTTCAAAACTTTAATCTTCAAATAATTTTTCAAAACTCCAATTTCTTTAAATTTAATCTCCAAAATTCCATTTCCTAAATTTAATTTTTAAAACTCCAATTTCTTTTCAAATTTAAATTTCTAAAATTCCAATTTCTTTCAAATTTAATTTCCACAATTCCACTTCTTAAATTTAATTTCCGAAATTCCATTTCCTAAATTTAATTTTTAAAAATCCAATTTCTTTCAAATTTAATTTCCAAAATTCCAATTCTTAAATTTAATTTCCAAAACTCCAATTTCTTTCAAATGTAATTTCCAAAATTCCAATTCTTAAATTTAATTTCCAAAGTTCCATTTCCTAAATTTAATTTTTAAAACTCCAATTTCTTTCAAATTTAATTTCCAAAACTCCAATTCTCAAATAATTTCCAAAATTCCAATTTCTTTCAAATTTGATTTCCAAAATTTTATTTCTCAAAATTAATTTAAAAAATTCCAATTCTTAAATTTAATTTTCAAAACTCCAATTTTCAAATAATTTTTTAAACTTCAAATTTCAAAACTATAGTTTTCTTTCAAATAATTTTAATTTCACTCCAGTTTTCAATTTTTTTTTTTTTTAATTCTATCACTTTCATTTCTCATTAGGGTTTTAAGTTACTAAAAATTCCGTTTTTAAATAAACTTGCTATCTTTCCTTTCAGGTAAGCACTTTCATGATTTTTCTTTGATTTTAAAATAATTTTTTTGTTTTTCTTGATTTCTAATAAACATGAAGATAATTTTCATAATTCCAAAACAATGGAATTTGTGGGATTAATTCATGCAAAATCAATTGGACTTTGGTCGGGACCCTACATATGAGTTTTCTCTTCTGATTGTCAATTGTTGTGATTAATGAATATTGTTTGATATTTGTCATAATCTTTGATATGCATGTGATAATTTTATACTTGAGTTAACCTTGTTTCCATGATAACGCACTATTACTTGCTACTAAGGTACGTTCTCACTCTCACTATGTTTATTCTTATGTATAATTCGCTTTATTATTTGATTATTTTATTGGTATCTATTGATTTCCTTATCAATTATCATATTTATCTCACCTTATTTAGTAGAGACCTTATTATAGGGCTTAAAGGGGTGCTACGACTCACCATCGTACCTTTCCAATAGGCAGCCTGACCCCAGACCCAATTTTGGTTTTCCACGGACTGTCTTTTTCACATACAGAGTCACACTTAGGGTTTTCTTTCTTATTTTGTTTTTCCTTTAAAATAAAACAAAAATAAGTGGCTCCGACTTTTTCAAAAATAATTTTTCACCAATAAAAGCGAGTTTCGCCGATTGAGTGAGAACACACGTGAAAAATGCAGGGTTCACAAAGGTAAAACCATAATTTTTATACTAGAGTTATCATATTTTATATATAAGTTATTAATATTTTTTATTTTAAAAAAATGTATTGAAAAAAACACTAAATTATTTACCTTTTGCATTTAAATAGGTAGAAACTTATAAAATCTAATAAGATTTTAAATAAAATAACAAACAAGAAAATAAGATTATTATTTTAAAAATGCTATCAAAAGTACTTTTTGGTATTTTATGCATGTAAAATTAAAGAATCGTTGGATAGAATAAAAAATATAGGTATATTCATAAAATGCCAAAAAAAGGGGATAGAATTAGGTGAAAAAAAGGAAATTTAACAACACAAATGACAAAACACATCAAATGAAAAATTATAGATTATAAAATACATTATGGAAAAATAAGTTTTTTTTTTAAAATTTATTTATATTTAGTGTTCCTAGAATCCAAGGTATAAATAAGAAAAAAAAAAGTATAGGGTTATTTAAGTAAAAAGGATATTGAGAACTCAATTTTTATAAATCTAAGTTTTGTTTTAAAAAATAGTTTTTAAAAATAGTTTTAAAAAACTGTTATTTGATATTTTATAAAGCAAAAGTATATTTGAAAACCTAAAATATTTTTAACATATTTTTAATATTTTAAAAATAATTTTTATATTTACTGTTTTATTTTTAATCATTCTATACGTTTGTATAATTATTTTTTTTTAAAATTCTTAGAAAATAAGTGAAAATAACTAAAATATTATTTAAAAATATTTAGTTTTCTATTTTTAATAACAAAAAATAGAGAAAAAAAATTTGATTGCCAAATGTATATTTCTTTTTTTGTTGTTGTCTAGATAACATTAAATTTGTTTCGAAAACAATTACTAGAACCTAATCCTTCATCCCTTTTTAGCCATATTTTTTAAAAAATGTCTTCATTATTTTTTGGGTTTTTTTTTTTTTTTTTTTTTTTTGTAAAAATAACAATTTCTTTATATAAAAAATAATTGTGGAAATTGGAGGAATTTGTAACGGAGTTAACGGAAGCCCCCGTCTAGGCAATTTGAAGCTTCTCTTCTCTCTTTTTCTAGGGTTCGGTTTGGATCTTGCTTCTCGGAATCTCTTGATCGTCGCAGCTCTGTAGAAGAATGGTGAGAGGATTGGTCAACAAGCTTGTATCTCGCTCTCTCAACGTCGCCGGAAAATGGCAGCAACAGCAGCTCCGCCGTCTCAACATTCACGAGTATCAGGTCCCTTTTCTCTCCTTTTTCCATCTTTGTTCCATTTTTCATCTTGTGGTCTCTGATGTTCCCTTCTTTGTTTCGTTCCTGGGGAAACGTAAGAAATTAAAGTGAAAATGAGAATTTTCAGTTTCGTGTTTAGGCTGCTTTGGCTTCGGGAAAATGAAGGCTATATCAGCCATGTTCATTAGGCTTGGTTTGAAAATATGATTGAAGAAGTGTTTATGTGTTTTGTTTTTGTTTTTTCCCATGTTTCTTCAACAGTGGAATAAGAATTACGTGATGTGTCGATTTAGCACTTTTTGCGCTTCTTGTTAGATTTTTTTCGGGATCTTCGTGCTGGTTGTTACAGAATTGATGTCTTTTGATTGATGATTGGATTCGATGATTTGTGTTTCTTGGAATTGTGAAATCAGGGGGCTGAGTTGATGAGCAAATATGGAATCAATGTTCCAAAAGGAGTTGCTGTCGGTTCTATTGAAGAAGTTAGGAAGACTATTCAGGATGTGTTTCCTAAGGAAAATGAGGTAACTGCTTAAATTTTTAGGAAATTTGTCAATTCCATATGCCAATGACTGAGATTTCAGAAGAAATTGGTTGGGGGAAATAAAAAGAATGTGAAATTTGAACATTAGGCGATATGTTCTTTTTGGTTTATGAAAGAATGTAAATTCAACTCAACCAACTGATGTGCTGGGTCCTGCTGAATAGAGGCTTTTTATTTCGGGTCTCAACTTATTGAAGATTAATATTTAAGTTTTTGTTCATTTCCTTTCTCTAAATTTCCTCAGCAACCAAATAATGGGAAAAAAGCAATGCTAACTTTGATTCTGGTGCAGTTGGTGGTAAAAAGCCAAATTCTTGCAGGTGGGCGAGGCTTGGGAACATTCAAAAGTGGTCTTAAGGGTGGAGTTCACATTGTTAAGACTGACCAGGTTGAGGAGCTAGCTGGTAATAAGGATTGTATTTTATTTTTCATTTTAACACCATAAATTTTTTTTTTTTGTTTCCTTAGCTTTGTTTCCTTTGAATCTCTTTTATCATGTAAAGGTAGTTCTACTGTTTGTTTACTGGAGATTCTGGTTTTGTAACATTTTTTACCTTCTTATTGCCATTTTCATGCCTTCCACTTGTGTTTTCACTTCTCAATGGTGGTTTTTTTTCACTTATTGATATGTTGCTTCATAAATATGCATGGGACTTTTTGAAAATTGAATCTATTAGCAGTATGCTTATTTTCTCCTCATGTTCTTATTTTTTTCCAGGCAAGATGCTAGGCCAGATCCTTGTCACCAAACAAACTGGCCCCCAAGGCAAAGTTGTCAGCAAGGTATGATGTTGATTATTTATTTATTATTTCATTTATATATTGACATGTTGACTGTCTCATGCATTATGCACATTCATCATAACATGGATTTGAATCAATTATCACTGTTAACTATCCTCTAGTAGAAAAATCATACAACTAGTTAAGTAGTTGAAAAATATTTGGGATCCAGGTTCTTAGTTTTTCTTGTCTGTTGAAAAGACGATGCTTAGACTCTGTTGATCACTTTTCATGTGGTTACTGTCTTCTCAGTTTCGGCTGAATGTGTGAATTGATCTAGATATCATTGAACTTGAAAAGGAACTTTTTTTTTTTTTTTTGATAGATAAACATAGAAAATTTTCATTAAAAGAGGGAAGCAAGAAGGCAACCCGAAGCATACAGGGAGTATACACGAGAAGACCCAAAAACAAAAAGCACAAAGAAGCTAACACTCACCAACCCTCAATTAGAGCCCAACCAATCTACAAAGTTAATTATGGAACGGGGCTCTCCATCTAACCAAGACTTCGTCCAAGAGAAAAGATTACAAACAAAGGAGACTTTCAATCTTTGGATCGACAAAGCCTCGTTATCAAACACTATCCTATTTCTTTCTTTCCACATCGTCCAAAATAAACAAAGGGGGGCTGCCCGCCAAATTTTCCCACGCTTCTTGTCTACAAAGGAAGCGGACCAGCCAATGAGAGTGTCTTTAACCGTGAGCTGAAGGACCCAATTAACTCTAAACAACGTAAACACAAGATTCCACAGCACCCTCGCCTTGGGGCAATGAATAAGGATGTGGTTAATTGTCTCCTCATCATCACAACATAAGAAGCATCTGTTTGCTAGAGACCAGCCCCGCCTTTTGAGATGATCTTGGGTTAGTACCTTCCCCCAAGAAGCTTCCCAAGCAAAAAAACCCACCTTAGTAGGCACACAAGGGCTCCAAATGATTCGCCATGGAAACGGGACTGCACCACCAGAATCAAGAGTATTGTAAAGGGATTTTACAAAGAAAATCCCATTCTTAGAAGCATTCCACACCACTCTATCCTCCATCCCAACAATGAGTCTCTTACCTTGAAGGACCGAAAGGAGGCTCGCCACCGCCTCCAGCTCCCAGTCATTAAAAGATCTAGAAAAACAAGGATACCATCCCCCTGCATCCCCCATAGAATCCCAACAATCCTTTACCCACGCATCTTGGGATACCGCAAATGCAAACAAAGAAGGGAAAGCCACACAAAGGGGAATGTTTCCACACCAAATGTCCTTCCAAAATTTCACCCTTCTACCATCCCCTACGGTGAAGGAAACGTTTTTAAACAACAGCCCGCCATCCTTTCTGATTTCCTTCCACAACCCCACCCCATAGCCTTCCCTAACCTCACCAGAGATCCACCCTCCTTCTTCTTCCCCATACTTCGTGCTGATAATAAGTTTCCAAAAAGACTCTCTTTCAGCCGCAAAGCGCCAGCTCCATTTACACAACAGGGCCCTATTGAGGATAGAAAAATTTCTGATCCCCAAGCCACCCTTCATTTTATGAGAGCGAACCACATCCCATTTTACAAGATGAGGCCTCTTCTCCAACGCACCCCCACCCCAAAGGAAATCCCTTTGGATTTTCTCAAGCCTCAATCTTACAACCCTTGGAATACGCAACAAGGACATAAGATAAATCGGCATGCTAGCCAAAGTGCTCCGAATGAGAGTAATTCTCCCCCCCTTAGAAATGAACTGCCTCTTCCACAAAGCAAGTCTCTTCCTCATCCTTTCTTCCACACCATCCCACACAACCACCGATTTGTGAGGAGCACCTAGAGGCAGCCCCAAGTAGGTGGAAGGAAGATAACCCACTTTGCAGCCCAATTCAGAAGCCAAGACCTCAGCATTCTCAACTCTTCCCATCGGCAGAATTTCGCTCTTCTCCAAGTTGATGTTCAGACCAGAAATGACTTCAAACCACATTAAAAGCCAACTTAGGACAACCATTTGGTCTTGGGAATCCTTGCAAAAGACCAGCGTATCATCCGCGAATGACAGATGAGATACTTGAATCCCATTTCCACCCCTACCCCTTAATCTGCAGCCGGAAAGAAAGTCCCCCTAACCGCTTTGTTAATGAGGCAGCTTAAGGCCTCCATTCCTAAGACAAACAAATAGGGGGAAATGGGGTCCCCTTGCCTTAACCCTCGAGTGCTCTGGAAGAAACCCGCTGGCGAGCCGTTAATCAAAACTGAGAAGGATGCAGTGGAGATGCACCACCTGATCCAGCCAGCCCACTTCTCCCCAAAACCCATTTTTTGCATCACTGACATCAGAAAGTCCCAGTTAATATGGTCATAAGCCTTCTCCAGGTCAAGTTTGCATAACACACCAGCTTCATCCCCTTTCAGCAGCGAGTCTATGGCCTCTTTAGCAATTAACGCTGCGTCAAGGATTTGCCTTCCTTCAACAAAGGCATTTTGGGAAGAAGACACCACCTTACTCACTACTTTCTTCAGCCTATTGGCTAGAACCTTGGCGAGAATCTTGTATAGCCCACCCACCAGGCTAATGGGTCTATAGTCACGTAAATCCTCAACCCCACCTTTCTTGGGGACTAAGACCAGAAACGTGGAGTTAAGACTTCTAACGAATTTCCCCCTCTCAAAAAAATCCTTAAAGAATCCCATTATTTCGTCTTTGACAAAATCCCAACAAAACTGCCAGAAGGCAATAGGAAATCCATCCGGACCAGGAGCCTTGTCCCCGTTCAGCTCCGAAAGGGCCAGATACACCTCTTCCAAGGAGAACATCTCCTCCAGCCTGGCAGCCTCCTCTCTACCAATTCTATCAAACTCATACTTGGGTGCCAGCCACCAGGGTCCGATAACAAGTCCTGATAGGCCCTCACCACTCCCCTTTGAATATCTTGATCGTCTGAAAGCCAGATACCTTCGACTTTAATCTTTTTCAAACAATTCCTTCTACTGTTAGAGTTCGCCGTCGTATGAAAGAATCCCGTGTTCTTATCTCCTTCCTTCAACCAAATTTGTCTTGATTTCTGCCTCCACGAGATTTCCTCCATAATCGCCCATTTTTTAAATTCCTCCTTGGCCTCCTTTCTAGCCTCTAACTCCTGCTCGTTTAACGTTCTCTGCCTCTCCTGCTCATCTCAGAAAGAAACTTTGCCCAAAGCCATCCTCAAGTTCACCCCCACTTTACCAAAGACTTCCTTATTCCAATTCTTCAGCTTAACTTTTAAAGCCTTTAGTTTTTCTGAGAGGACAAAGCTATATGAGCCACCGCAGTTAAAGCCTTGCCACCAGCCCTTCAGAAGCTCCTTAAATCCTTCCTCCTTCATCCACATATTCTCAAAACGGAAAGGAATAGGACCTCTCCTAACTCCACCCCCATCTAACAGGATTGGGGAATGGTCAGACACAGCCCTCGGGAGTGTGCACTGAGTCACTCCACCAAAATGATTTTCCTACTCCTCCGAAATCAGGAAACGATTCAGTCTTGACCTGGATTGGCCATTTAACCCCCCACTCCACGTGTAAGGACCCCCCTGAAGAGGCAAATCTCTTAAAGCCAGCTCATCTAGAACCTCCGAAAACCTTCTCATAGAGCCAGACAGTCTTCCTGCTCTACTCCGCTCACTGGGAAATCTAATAACATTGAAGTCCCCGCCGATGCACCAGGGATCAGACCACAAACCTCGAATTGCACCTAACTCTTCCCAAAAAGGTTCTCTATACCTTTATGAAAAACCACATAAACCCATCCTCGCAGTTCTTGAATCGACACGAGATTGAGAAAATTCCCACTTCCAGGCCTACTAACTCCAACACTCTCTTATCCCAGAACACCACCACCCCTCCAGCTGCCCCTCTTGCATTCACAGCTCCCCATCCTAAGAATCTTCCCACGCCAAGACTGTGAATGACCCCTTGGGATATTTCTTGGATTTTGGTCTCTTGCAAGCACACCAAATCCACCTTTTGCGATCTGATTAGGGCCTTGATAACCTTCCTTTTATTTTTGTCATTAGCCCCTCTGACATTCCAAGATAGAATCTTTAGCTTCATCTAACTGTCGAGATTCTATCCCCACCAACTCTGGCCACAGAATTCTCCTTTCTAGCCCCAGAGTAATTGATAGACCACTCAAGTTTTTTCAATTCCCTATCAAACTTAGTGGTCCCTGACGTGCCCTTCTTCAAATTTTGCTCTCTTCTTTTCTTAGTCCTTAGGAGCAGATTTAGAATTTCGCCTTCAAAACCGTCCGTGGAGAAGCCCAAGAATTTACTAAACCTCGCCAAGTAACTGTCGTTCCACCGGCACCCATCCAGATCCTGAAGCATCCCCTCAAACTCCCCCCCCGGACCTTCTCCAGCCATTGGCTTCTCTCCCCTAGAGGCAAGCACCCCATTGCTGCCGTCAGCCAGAATGATACTCAACGGAATCTGCTCCTCTTCGTTGACCTCAGAAGCCGAAACACCGATGGACCCCTCATTCAACGGCATCCTTCCGAAAGAAGAAGGAGAAGGAGAAGAGAGATCCCGACCCCCCATAGGAATATGATAGAGATCAACATACCTGGAAGCCTCTTCGCATAGAGCTTTGTCAGTCAAGAGCCCCCGATCCATCAACTGAGAGGAATCTCACGTCAACAAGTCCCGCGGCAACCCGACGAGGGGATCGACATCTCCTCTTGCATCTTGACTTGCACCTTTGGATGTGGGATGTGGCTGCAGAACCCGAGCCCTAGGAAGCGAGACTGGGGACTCGTTTCCATAAAAGGCCCCATCACCAGGCCCACAGGCCACACTCGACACTCCATCTCTTAAGGAGAGGGGAATGGGCCTTGGAACCCGACCCAAGTCCACCCGGCTAACAAGACAACAGTCTTGGGCCTCCCCACAGCTTAAAGCTGAAGGGCCGCAGCTCCTGCTTGGGCCTGCCAGCCCACTGCCACAAATGTCCATACTGATAGGATAGGACTCCCTACCCCCTCCCACTAGGACGACTGATCCATCAACCCATCTCCTCTCAACAGTCCCTTCTGCAGAGGCCTCATCAGAGTGAAAGAGGGGATTTCCTTCATTACGCGCCACGTTTTGTACCTCCACCTGCACCCCCAACTGCTCTACCCCCTTCCTTTGACTCCCACAGCAAGCCACCCGATGAGACCCAACGTCTTCTTCACCTGTCCTTAACCAGCCCTTCCCGGATAAGCTTCCCGTCGGAACCACCTGCGAGAACCAAGGTGCAGATTCCCACCATAGATGAAGGGAAAAGCACCCCGTCCCCAAAACTATATGAACAGAGCTAGGGACCTCCCAATCCACACGCTTCACCAAAATCCTCGCCCATTGCAACTCAGACATGGATTTGGTGCCTTCATCCATTGCTATAAATCCTCCGCACCCATCTCCAATATTTTTAAACACCTCAAAACTCCAGAGATGGAGTGGGAGCCCGACCACCCTAACCCATGTCTTTGCGGCAATAGAGTCCTTAAGGGAACACCCCACCTCAGGATTCCATCTGTCCAAGATAAGCCAATTTTCCTTAATGTTTCTTTTGCCTCTGGCCAAAACTCTCTCAGCCTCTTGAGCCTGCTCGAAATCAAACAACATAATACCCCTACCCAACCCGACAATCGACAACTTCCCCTTAACCTCCCAGTTTTGGCGGGTCCAAAATCTAACGTAATCCAACTCAGGTAATGGAGCTGAGATGGAACCCCACCTCCTTATTAGACAATGTTTCAGATGTTCAAGTCTACCACGCACCTCTTTTTCCCTTACCTCTAACCACACTGACTCACCCGCCCTTCTCGGGGTCGATTTAACAGCATTTGCAAAAGATTTCATTTCCACCCTCTTTTCCCTCCACTGAACCTTTAGGACTCCCTTCGGCTTCAACGGAGCCTCTGGCATATTGGTGAGCTTTAATCCTTCTGACGGTGTCACTCCCAGACCTCTCAACCTCACAGCCAACAAATTCCATCCACTGGCCTAACCCTTCCCTTCAGGGAAGATGATGCTGTATCTTTTTGCTTCCATATATCGGACTGAGCATAGGATGAACCTCCCTGCCTTGTTCATCCGTCGTTCCATTCTAAACTTTTTGTTTCCCTCCAACCATTCAATAGCCCATCTTTGATCATCCGCCTCTCTACAACAGGTTTCAATGCCTTCCAACAGACAACGAAGACTAGCCTCCCCAAATCTAATCCAAGAATCAAAGCCCCTGCATCTCTCCCATATGCATCCTTTCAACTTTCCACCCGACTCCTCAACCTCAATCTCAAACAACTTGGACTCTACCACAAAACGACTTCTCCCCATTAACTTGAAAAGGAACTTGTTGAAGAGTTTTGAATATTTTGCAATGTTATTGAAGAGTTTTGAATATTTTACAATGTTATTTAGTTCCTTCAATGAGAATGGTGCATGAGGAATGTTTTTTTTTTTTTTTTTTTTGATAGATGGTGCATGAGGAATGTGAAGACGAGAGTCATGAGACTCAAGTTAACTGTTTTCCTGCTTTTGCTGTGAAGTTGTCATTGTACACTATGGGAAATTTTTATTGTAGCTTGATCTACTAAAGCATTTCAAAATGGAAAATTTTTTGTGGATGAGTGATGCCATGGTTTGAGTTCTGCGACAAAGATGAAAATTGCTGTTTCTCTTAACATCCTCATTAGAACTTTAATTTATCTGTATAAGCGTCTAGAGATATTAACTTGAAAGTTTACAGTTTCTCTTGCACTTCTAATGTTGAACTTTTGCCAATAGATTTATGGGTAATACTTTCAAACTTTTGTATGCTCATTGCATTAAGGTAATTTCCTGCCTTCCAAAAGGCATTTTAGGTGCATGCCTCAAGATGAGGTGCTGTAGCCTTAACACAAAGGAATTGAGGCTTAAGCCTTAAATATGCATTAGTTTAATGGGTGTTCAACTTTTGATACGTAGGGCTTGGGCTTTTATGAAACCCTATGAGTATAATTTATAAATTAACTTAGACTTATTTTTCAATTTACTAACTTATATACTTATACATAATCATCATTTAATTATTGACAGTTACAGGAAGGTTATTGATAGATTTAGGAGAGAGACCACTGTAATTGGTGGATGAAGAAGAGGAAAGGGAGAATATAGAAACTAATGGAAGGATGATAGAACAATCATGTATGATAATGATTCTTGAGAATATCCTAATAGTGATAATGATGGTGGTACTAAGAGCTATTTGCTGGAGCCTTGAGAGAGGGTTCGATTGTGGGAGAGTGAAAAAGGAACTAAACTAAAAATGATTTATTATTATTCTATCTATTTTATGATATTTTATTAGTATTATTATATGATTTATTTGTTTATTTTTATTTTTGGTTTTCGGATGGTGAAGCTTATGCCTTGCCTCATTTGGGAAACATACCTCAAGGCCACTGTTGCCCTTTAAAACATTGTATGATTTATTCTTTACTCTTAAGTAACAACTGGTCCTTTAGAACATATTGATGTACATTTGATTAAATAGGCTTTTTTTTGTTAGTTTTTTAAGGCATATTTACCTGCCAGGCTTCATTTGAAATTCCTAATCTTGGTTTTCCAGGGAAAAATTAAGATTATGAAATTACATTGATGGCTATTTATGGCATCATCATCATGCCTTGAGTATCTCCTGAATCTTTTGAAGCATATTCTATATCTGGATTGATTCATTTTATGTTATATTTATTGATTGTTTCTGATCAATTTTATTTATTTTTATGTTATATTTATTGTTTTATATTCTGTTACACATTGTGTGCAGCATAGAAACCTCATTTTGTTTGTAATCAACTATCATAAAGAAACTTGTTTTTAATTGATACTTGACTATTGTGAAGGAAATTGTTTAGTGATTTTTTTTTATTATGCAGGTTTACTTGTGTGAAAAGATGTCACTTGTCAATGAGATGTACTTTGCTATCACTCTGGATCGTTCATCTGCGGGTCCAGTACGTTCCCAAACTCAGTTTTGGATCTTTGTGTCTGCTTTTGTGAATGATTTTTTTTATTTCAGATAGGAAGTTTAAATTATATTTCCCACTCTTTCTGTATCTTCATGTTTCTGCAAGTCATGTTAATACTTGCCTTTTGAAAGTTGTAAATAACAGTTATGAATGGCATTGGATGAATAATCTGAATGTTCTTTTGTAACTTCTTATAGGGACAAATGAAAGAGTGACTTCTGAACTCCACTATTTTTAGAATGATCATGTCAGATTGATGGTTAATTTCCCTGTTAAGTATACGAGCTAGAAGATCTGTGTGCCTTTGAAAAAAATTAGTATAATAACGGTTGGAATTTTCATTTTAGTGGCACCATTGTAAATTGAAAGAGGCCATTGGCTAATTCTCCATTTTATATGGATAAATTGTCATGGGCATCTAATTTCATTTCTATTGCCCCTGTGTTCTGGATTTTGGCAGAAATGTAACAAGAAATATGTACACTGTCTGACTTATGACATGGAATTAGATGGAGAACACAATGTAGGGCACCAAATCACCCCATCATTATCCTACTAGCTAAGCTTTTTCGATCTGCTCCCTTGTTGTTGTATGCTCATTGCTCATTTTTGATGAAATGCCTGCATGAGTGAAATGACTGCCTTTAGGTTGGATATTGTTCTACTATGCCACCCAGGCATCCTTGAAAGTGCCATGCAACATGGTGTGGCACCTTGATGCTTGATCTTACACCTGGTTCAGGAGTAAGTCCAGGAAACTGGGAACAAGATTCCACTTCTTGATGTCAGTTTAAACATGATACCTTGAATGTTGGGATGGCTTGAAGGTCTTTTGGAGTGAAATGCCTGGTTGTTGTTGGTTTGTAGAAGTCAAGGTCAGGTTGTTGGGGTATCTTCTAAGATCATACAGAATATCAACATTTGAACTCTCTAATGAGTCCCATGGATCATGCATCTTGCTTACCAGGTGCATAGATGCTATCTAATCTTAAGCTTGGCATTGGTTGCACTCAAGGTGTGGTAAGTTCTCAATTAAAGCTTTCTACTCCTTTTTGGCACTATGGGGTTCAGAGATTTTTGCCACTGGAGTTATTTGGAAAGCATGGTCTCGACAAGAGTGGTTTTCTTTCTTTCTTTCTTTCATTTTTTTTTTTTTTGGGCATAGGAAGCAACATTGGAAGGATGTAGATGATAAACCAGTTGAAAAAGAGAGGGGTGTCTTTAGGGAATAGATGTTACACATGTAAGAAGGAAGAATAATCCATTGATCACATGCTTCTTCATTGTGCTTCACCAGGAAATTTGTTATAGTTGGTTTTCTCTGTGTTCAGGTTACATTGGATGATGCACTTTTCAAATAGATTGATTTTGCTAATTGGAATGGGTTCTATGTGGTGTACCCTTCTTATGCTGTTCTTTTTTGCTTGGTGCCCTTACTTCTTGTGTACTTTGGCATGCCTTAGCTGCGGGCCTTTTTGTATTATCTCTTTTTATATTTACATATATTATTTATTGAGTGCTTTTTTTAAAAAAAATATATCCTACTCCAACACTTGTCTAGTTGATCGCATCCCATATTTCGATGGCCTACAGCATACATGACAATGCAGCCCAAGGTCCTCAACCAAGCTGGTAGCATACAGCACCTATTGGGTCACTACTGTGCATCAATTAGCTTGTAGCAATAAAGTGTTGTTCTGATCCAATATCTGATGTAGGACAACCCTAGGATGGTTGCCTACACTCAAGGGTAGGTGGGCTAGGGTTTTATTTTTAGGGTGTAAGGAGAGGAACAAAGAATCAATTTTATGGTAGAGAAAATTATAAGATAAGAAATAGAGAGAAAAGAAGAAGTAATGAAGAAAAGATGGAAAACCTTAGAGTCTCACTAAGGCCTTCTAGGAGTCTTACCTAGAAGAAAATCAATGGAGTCTCACCATTGAGGGTTGTAACCTTGCAATGAAAGAAAATATGATATTATTCATATCAAATTATCTCTTTGATTTACATTGATTAGCCTATTTATAGGCTTCTCTAAGAAATCCAAAGTCTACTAGGCCTCTAATAACCTATGATTCTAATTCTAATTATAGCATCCAAAGTCTACTAGGATTCTAATAACCTATCATGACTCAAATTCTAATTATATTATAACTCAACTAGCTAATCCTAATTTAATTCCAAGTAATATTAATCCTACTTTAATTACAACTAATACTAATTCCCTTTCTTGATATATATCTTGAAAATTCATCCTCATCAATATCATATACCTCAAATTACACCAGCTCTTACTGCCAGGCTGTGTTGAACTGAGCAGGACCTCCACCATGACTTTTTCACTTCCATCACTGAAAGGACTACACTTCCTCCTTGCACACCATGCAACTTTTGTGACCCAGTACAGATACATCTATCACGTGAAGAAGCCAGATACATAAATATGTAATGGCAAAAACCAAGAATCTGGCTGAGAGCATGTATCCATGGTAGCTCCTCTTTGCTATGCAAACATCATGTTGACATTTATGGGGTTATTCTCTACTACCATTGCAAAAGATTCATTGGTAGCAGAGGTGTGGGAACAGGTTAGGGACAAAGGCTTTTGAAGTCCTTTTTTTTCAAGGTGGTTCCATGATTGAGAGCTTGGAGGAGTTGAGACCTTTTTTCATAAATTGAACATGAGTTTAATGAGAAGGGATGAAGGTGATAGAATGGTTTGGAAGGACTCTCAAGTGTAGCTATTCAAACTCAAGCAAGGCACGTCCACATACTTGTTATTGGAGTTGCCATGGTATTCACCATGTATTATTTTTCGCATGAAGAAACTATATCCAACCCTTGGTTCTGAGTGTTATGCACAGTGTTGGCATTTCTGTGGCCTTTTTTACAACCTCCTATAGGGCTTTTGTAATACGAAGATTAGGAATGCCTTTCAGAATGCCCAAAACCCATAAATCGCCTTGGGGGTGATTTTGTTGATGTGAAAACATGGTAGTTTGGAGGTTGGCTGCCAATTAACAGTATTTCTCCTTATCTGGAAATACTATCATTACCACTGCTCAAACAGTCATATTGAGCTTAATAAAGCAAATATTCCAACTATTGTACAATTAATTTCTATAATATCTAGAGAGTTGAAGTAAGCTTTGAGACAATCATGCCAGAAGTACCCTTGAGAACACATTTTGCTTAAAAACTGGGTCGCATTGCCCCACATTCAACTAATTCAAAGCCTAGCAATTTATGTTGCTAGTGAACTAATTTTGTGTAGCAATCTTGTGATGTTGAAAATCTTCTTCTTTCAAATGACATTTGATAGGTATGTGAGAATTAGAAGAGACAATCAGGATTTCTGCACCCTTGAAACCTATATGGATAGACAAGGCTGAGAAGCCACTTTGATCTGTTAAGAATTCTGCAAGGGTAAACTAAGCTTGCTCCTCTTGTTGTGCAAAGACAACAGTGGGAGATGCCCCTTGGCCTCTTCTTGTGCAAGCCAAGAGTGGGCATGCAGATTGCTTTGTTTGCTGTAGTTTTTTTGGGTGTCAGGACAGACTTCATGTTGGGACCTGGTAGTTTAACTTGGCCTTAGATTGAATGAATCATGGGATGGTGTCTGGCGGCCTATGGCTTATATGAATAAAGTTATTCATGGGCTGCATTTGTCTGCAGGTTCGTGAAGTCTATGTTTACTGCATTCTTGGCTACTGTTGCATTTCAAGCAAGGAGTGGTTGTGGTCCTATGGAATTCAAAGGGATTATCTCTGTTCCTTTAATTAGTAGTAATCTCTTCCAAAGGGATGATCTCTGTTCCTTTAATTAGTTGGAATCTCTTTTCTCCTCCATAGAAGAAATATCATTTTTATTATACACCAAACATGCTTTGATGTTACCTGTTAACAAATTATGGCTAGTGTTAGTTTGCATGATGACTTCCAGTTGAACTGATCTACAAGCTGTTTGTGTTATAAATTTGTGAGGATCCTTAACCCTTGAAACTGGTTACAGATAGGAATCAATAGCACTGTTCTGGATTGATCTTATACTGGATGTGTTGTTATTTGTATGATTATTTAATTTAGACACAAATTTTGTACACCACCACATACAGATGGCTCATATCAGTGCTTTGGTCCTGCCCATATTTGTGTGTTTTACCATTTTATCATGAAATTACACTAGAAAATATTGATCTAAATTTAAGATGTTTACTCACATATTCTGCTCTCCAGATCATAATTGCATGTAGAAAGGGAGGAACCAGCATCGAAGACCTTGCAGAGAAATTCCCTGACATGATTGTCAAGGTTATTGTCCCCAATGCTTTATTTTCATGCTTTGACATTGCTATCGAGACAGTTTCTTCTTTACCCTGTTATATTGTTAAAACAGTTGACTCACCATTTATTTCTGATCAGGTACCTATTGATGTTTTTCAAGGAATTACAGATGAAGATGCTGCTAAGGTTGTAGATGGTTTGGCTCCCAAGGTGGCAGATAGAAATGCTTCGATAGAGCAAGTGAAGAAATTATATAAGCTATTTTGTGAATGTGACTGCACACTATTGGAAGTGAGCATAAACTCCCTATTTTCAAACTCCATGAAAATTGACCATTTGTTTGATAATGTTAGATTCTTTTATCGAAAGAATCTTATTCTATTTTGTTTGAACAGATCAATCCCATCGCAGAGACTTCAGATAACCAATTAGTAGCTGCTGATGCAAAGTTGAACTTTGACGATAATGCTGCTTTTCGTCAGAAACATATATTTGCTCTTCGTGATGCAACACAGGAGGATCCTCGAGAGGTTGGGTTACTTCTTTTAATTTCTTGACCCTGTTTTATCTGTGATGTAAGTGGAAAGTAGCACATGTACATACCATAAAGGCAATCCCCCTCTCTTCACAACAACAAGGTAAAACTAAAGAACAATATGTAATATTCCATTTGTGGTTTCACTGTACAATAGGTGGCTGCTGCCAAAGCAGATTTGAACTACATCGGCTTAGATGGAGAAATTGGTTGCATGGTGAATGGTGCTGGCTTAGCAATGGCTACCATGGATATAATCAAGCTACATGGGGGAACTCCTGCCAATTTTCTAGATGTTGGAGGAAATGCTTCTGAAAGTCAGGTAATGCGAATTTTGCTTCTGATGCATATATTTAGGCATTGGCTTTCTTATTGTACTAGAATCCTTTTCTTATTTTGGTTTATTCCATATGATATTTCTTGGCTTGTTCTTAGAATTGTAAATATTTCAATTTTCAAGGCCAAGAAGTGTTTCTCTCTGTTTGTCTCCTTCATGCTTTGAATGCATGCATTTATGTTGTTGGCCTCCTGCTCTATACTCAGATCTTCTTTTTAAATCCTGGTTGTTTTACATTAATATTACTTTGTTTTTAGCATTGCAAATATTTCAAGGCTGACAACTCTTGCTCTTTCTCTCACATTGATGCACTTAAATACAACTCAAGTTACTGTATTATAAATAAAGATATATATTTATTAATTCTTAAATTATGTGAAACAGGTGGTGGAAGCATTCAAAATATTGACTGCTGATGATAAGGTCAAAGCAATTTTAGTGAACATTTTTGGAGGAATAATGAAATGTGACATAATAGCAAGTGGAATTGTTAATGCTGCTAAAGAGGTAAGATCTGCATCAAGATTGGTTCAGATTCTGTTGATTACCTACTTTTGCTCATAGTGGCCATTAAATCTTGTCATGCTCTCTAATTATGTCTTCTAGTATTAGTTCGTAGTCTTATCCTTGTTTCCATGTTAGATTAGATCTGATTTAAAATGAACTTCACAAACAACTCAGGATGGGAATTTAAGAGCTTGTTTGGGGAAAACTGTTTTCTAGACTCAAAAACACGTTTGGTAATTTTTTTGATAGAAAACAGGCTTTTAAGAACTCGTTTTGGAAATTGGGTGTTTTCTGAGAACATGTTTTAATTGTTTTTACTTGTTTTCTAGGGGTTATTTTGAAAAATAATTCTATAAATATGGAGAATAATTGAAAATAAAACACTACGAATGAAAGTTATTTTAAGAAATATTTGGAAATACAAAAAATAGGTTGAGAATATTTCAATTTCTTGAATAGGCATTTGTTCTAGAAAACATCATAGAATAGTTTAAAAAATAGTCCCAAACTGCCCCTAAGAGTTTGGTGAAAAATTGTGGTCGGTGAGATTCAATGATTTGTCCTCTTTGCTCCACAGTTGTTGAATCATGAGATGGTTTTTGAGAAGTCTGAAAATTTTGCCAATTTAAGAGAAGATTTGACTGCCAATTTAAACAATGGAGAAATTCATTGGCAGTAGGAAAGCTTAACAATTATAATTATAAGGAATAGAACTATAGGCAAGGAAATAAAAAATAAAAAATAAAAAACAAAAAAAGTGAAAAGCAAACTTTCTTGTAGCTTGGTTATTGTTAATGGATAGAGTTCCTGTGTAAGTTTTAGGTTCAGTTTTTTCTTTTTAATTGGTAAACAAAAAAAAATTTATATATAAAAAGAAGAAAGGGTGTTACAAGGAGTATACAAGAGGCGTCTAAAGGCAAGAATAAAAAGGAAGAGGGGATACAAAACATCTCACCAACCCTCATCTAGAACCCAACTAATAAAAAAGGTTGATTAAAGGTAAAGGTCCTTCATCTATAACCGACTTAGTCCAAGATCAAAAATTACATACAAAAGAATTTTTCATCATTTGAACCAAAAGCTCTTCATACCAACTTTTCATTTAGGTTCAGTTTCTTGGTACCCTCTGACCTAAGTTTGACTTAGATAATTTAATTTTCTGCAAATATGTTCTAACTTTTGTTTGATTGGATTTTGAAGGTTTCACTAAAAGTACCGGTGGTTGTTCGGCTTGAAGGCACCAATGTTGACCAAGGAAAAAGAATTCTGAAGGTAAATGCAAAACCTTTGGATGGAATTCATTTTATTTCGAGTGTTTCCAAAAAGGAAAAAAAATCAGAAACATAATACGAGTTGTTGATCACAAATGATATTGCAGGAAAGTGGAATGGCATTGATAACAGCAGAAGATCTGGATGATGCAGCTGAGAAAGCCGTTAAAGCATCAGGAACCTGTTGAGGATGCCACTGTTGGTCCCTTACCTGAGTTACATTTTTATTTGGCTTGAGTTTGATTCTTTTTTGGTAAATCCAATCTGATTTGGTTGCATGTTTCTGTGGAAAACACGCATAGACATTAGTTTCAACCAAATGGTACAATACGGAAACTGATAACGAGAAAAAGATCCAATGGGAGCTGTAATTGTTCCCAAAGCATTTTTGAATAAGCCTGGCCCCTTATCTCCATTATAAAGGGGAATTCTTCTGTTCATGTTCTATTTTGAATCTTTTTTTCCTTCTCATCTTTTCTGTGTGGATTTAGAGACTCGTTCACCCAGGTTGGCAAAGTTAGATTTTGCTATTTGAAAATCATTCCCGTCAAAACATATTCGGAATCCGGAGATGCTTCTGGAAAACAGCTTTCAGAGAATAAGTTCCCCCAACTTTTAGTCTGGACATTTTTGGAACCCTTTAGTGGTGTTAGGTCTGAGGCCATTAATTCGGACAACATGTAGCACGTGTAGCCTGCTCTGTTGAAGGAACGAATCCATTTACATGTTCTATTGACTGATTGAATAAATAACCCATCTTTGATTAGATATTTAGATGTGGCTTAAAAGCTTTCCACATGATTAAAATCATGATTGGTTAGGAGTAAGACAAGTCGTAGCATGACTAGTTAGCTGATACCCTTAGAAAGTAGTACTACTATATCATGTGATTTTAAATGTAACGTGCAATTAGGCCCTGGTGTCTGGTCACGAAACCATGGGGAATTGAGGTATTACCTACCAAAGGGATCAAGAAAGTAGAGCTTTCAATTTTGCTAATATTTTAATTGATGAAGAAATGGAAAAATGACTTGGACATGAAATGTTTGTGACCCACAATTTGGTACCACCTCCTCCTATCATCAACATGGAGAAGCAAGTGAGAAAAAAAGACAAGCAAGAGAAAAACACAAGTGATGGTCTTCATTTTAATCATTTTTGTATGTCATATATCATCATCACGTAACATACAAGTCATGTTAAAAGATATTTTTTAGGATTCTTCTAAGTTGAGAAGAAAGTGATTAAAGACGTGTTTGGAAGGGATTTGGAAATGGGTTAAAAGCACAAAACACTTGCTTCAAAAACACAAAAAAAAATCACTTGGGATATGATTTTTCTTCAAAATTTCAAAAATTACAAGGCAAGTCTATATTTTTATTTAATAGGTTCTACTTTTTATATAGAAGTTATTGCTATCATTTGTTTTTAAAAACAAAAAATAAGAAATATAAGTAAGTGGCTATTAAGTTGGTATTTGGCTTTTTAATTTCATGTTAAATGTAATTTGCTTTCAAATTTTAAATGATTTGTTTTTAACTTTTTTTTTTTTGCTTGTTACTTTTTTAAAAAAAATTATTAAATAAAAAAACAAAAATATTTATATTGCGTTTGTTTTTTTAGCTTTCTGTTGAAAGTAATTTACTTTCAAGCTTTAAGTCGTTTGTTTTTTTTATTGTTTTATGACTTATTAAAAAAAAATTCTAAATAAAAAAAGTCAAAATATTTAACTTTTTTTAAATAGAAAAAGTAACATGTTGATTTTTCTTTTCTTTTTAATATTTAATAGAGATAAAATATTAAAAAAACAAATAATCTAATACTTAATACTATTAAGCATTAAAATTCTATTTAAAATAATCAAAACACAATATCAACATACTTCATACTCAATAAAAATAAAATAATAAAAAAACAAATAACTTAATACTTAATATTATTAAATTGTATTTAGAGTTAAAGGAAAAAACCAAACACCACCCAAGTGATCCTCTTTAAAAACATTTCTCATGGCATCACAATAAAAGTATCTTAATTAAAATCACTCTAAACATTCTAGTGCCTCTCTATAAATTTCTTAGGATACTCTTATTCAATAAAGCCATCACTTATCTAAATTGAAACTAGGAAGTGGGCATAGACCAAGCTTTTGGAAGTAGAAGTGCTACCTTGGAACATGCATGGGAGTTACATTTCAGAGTCTAGGAATCGTATGTGAGGAAGACAATGGCCTGCTCAAAAACTCTAAAAAGTTGCATAGAATTTATGATTATTGACACCAGTGATACATAAAGTTGCAGAACAATCTTTTCCCAACTAGCTTATTCTTAGGCTTCTCCTTTATTTTACCTTACTTCTTAAGATAATGCAATCAGCTTATTACAATCAAGAACCCTTAAAAGAGGACAAAGAAGGGCAGAAAAAAGAAGGGATGAAATCAATCAGTCATTCAGTCTGCCAGAAATTCTTGTTTCTTCAAGGACTCTGCAATCCTCTTTGAGATGCAATAAGCAGTTGTCTGGATGGTAATCATTGGATTGATCCCAACTGCACTAGGAAGAACACTTCCATCACATACAAATAGGCCCTTTGCCTCCCAAGTTTCCCCATTTTCATCAACTGCACCTTCTTCCTCTGTAGCACCCATCCTGCAACTTCCCATTTGATGGGCAGAACAATACAAGGTCCAGTGGTCTCCCCGCGAGTACGGCCCTCCTCCAGCCACTACCCCATCCAAAAACTCCTCCACAGCCTCTTCTTTAACCCCTTTACATTTGATACTCTGTCCATCACTCCTGTAGGTGCCCACTTCAACAGCTCCTGCCGCTATCAAAATCCTCAAAGCCTGCCTCAGCCCCACTCTCATATTTTCTTTATCAGCTGGATGTAACCGATATTTTATCCTGCGTTCCACCTTTACTTCTCCTGCACCCTTATCTCTAGCCAACGCAAAAAGTGTAGCAGTTCTGGAGTACTTCACCATTCTTTCCTTCATGTCAAGTCCTGAAACCCAGGGATGTATTGCAGCAAATGAGGCAGGTCCCAGTGCAGTAGGTTCTACTATTGCCTGTACTCTGGATTCCTCTGAAACCACCTTGTGGAGTGAAGTAAGGAGTCCTCCCTCAAAACATTTGCCTTTGATTCCTGATTGGGACTCTGGGAAGTATCCCCAAACCATTAGCACAGGGTGGAGATGAAGGTTCTTGCCGATGTGTGGATTCTCCAGTCCGCTGGAGAGAAGTAGAGGGGGTGTTAATAGAGATCCACAAGCTGAAACAGTTACTCTAGCTTCAATTTGCAGTTTCTTTGTGACATTCTTGCTAGAAGATGCTACAATCACTCCTGAGCATTTCCTTCTTTTTCTACCATTCTTTTTCTCCTCAAAGATGAGTTTCTCAGCTTTGCATCCTGTTAAGATCACTGCACCGCAGCCCACGGCATCAACCAGCCAAGTAGACTGAGTCCCTTGTTTGTCTCCTCTTGTACAACCATAAGCACAAGAACCACAGTAATGATTCTCCGAGGAATTCCTTGGAATTGATTCAACGTCCAAGCCAAGATTTTCACACCCTTTTCTCAGAACCTGGTTCTGAAACCCTTCCTCTATACATTTCTCTGTCACACCAATCCTCTTCCACACAGTGTCCATGGCAGATAGGTATTCAGAGCTCCCAAAAAGAGGGAGCTTATGATCTGTTGACCACTCCCTGAGAATGGAATTCGGTGTTTTAATGGCTGCAGACCAGTTTACAGCAGAGCCTCCACCCACTGTTGATCCTGCCAAGATCATCACTTTCGCATCAATAGTTGACATAATCCCGCCTGATTCGTATTGCTCACTCATGGAGGGGCCTTCCAGAGACGAATAATCTTCTGGTTCAAAATAGTTCCCTTTCTCAAGGATGAGGACTTTATAGCCAGAGCTTGCAAGAACAGCAGCAGTAACTCCTCCCCCGCAACCAGAGCCAATGATTACAACATCACATTTGATCTTGCAGATATTTTTTTGATCTTCTATAACTTTGATACCTCTCTGGGAGAGGGATTGGACCAGGGTAGAGTCATTTTCATGCATAGTTTCTACAATCCCCTTCCGAATAGGCCTCTCCTTTGGAGGTTTCTTTGCATATTCTTTGGTCTCCACATGGTATCCAATTGCTTCCCATGCAGGGTTTTCCAAATTATCATCAGTCTGCCATGAACAGAAGAAAAGGAAAACAAACAAACAAAGAACAGATCAGACGAAACATTGAAGTCTACCCTTCACACAAACATGAAAACTTTTACAAATTGAGTCCCTCATTTAGTGAAGTGTACTGGCATGCATGGGCTTGGTATCTAACACATTTCTGAAATAAATTATTCATTTCATTTGAACTCCCTTTTCCTGAATTATCGGTCAACGGTTACAGTCCCATTTCTGTATTTTGTCATCACATCAATTTCATGTTTAGCAACCTTCATCCCACGGTACCCCCTCTAGTTATCAATTATCAGAGGAAGGAGTTACACATGGTTATATCTGTTCCATTCTCATTCTAATATACCATGATCAAATCACTCTTCATATTTCCTAAAACAAATAATCCTATTAGCGACCTGATGAGGGTGACACAAGTTGATGATAACCCTTGTAAATCAATTTCAAAATTAAGCACAAACCTATAAGAAGATTGGATATACTAAGAAATAAGTTACACTTAAGGCTTTTCCTTAGTATACTTCTATCTTTGGTTTCATGGAAATTGCAGGCTATGCAGAAGCAAGTAATTAGATTGAAAATAGAATAGAGGAATTAGCTTCATAAAGCAGAAAAGAGTTACACATATGGGCATAGATCAGAAGCATTACCCGAGAGAAGAAGATGAAGAAACAGAAGATTTTCATTATCGCAAAGAATAATCTTAAGGGAAACAGAAACCTTTGGCGTGACCAATTCTTGAGAACTTGTTCTCTCTTCTCCAAGGAAATTTCAGAGAACTTGAGAATGAATGGCCATTTCCAACCCAAACAAAGAAACCCACAAAGCAACAATGTCCCCAATCTGGTTGAGAGAATCTTCAGCACTATGCTCACTAACATCACACCTTCTGGCAAACCCCTCTTCTTCAAAAGCTCTGCAGCCTGTTCTTCACCAAAAAGGAAAAAAAAAACAAGAGTTTCAAGTTCAATAACTAACAACACACCCAGTCTCAACAGGCAAATTCACCACAGCCCAGAAAGTTTTAGACTTTGAAAACACCAACCCAGAAAAGAAAGAACTGGGTTATGAATTTTCACCTCATCCGGGACTGGAAACTGAGACCCAGAAGCTTTGTAGAAGGAATGAAGGGCCTCTGGTGGGTTTTCTTTGCTGATGGATTCCAAATGCAGAGGAGGAATGAGAGTCTCACAGATGGAAGCCAGTGCCTGAATCTGAGACGAAGAGAAGCCATGGCTGTAACTGCCTTTCCTCCATCCACCTCTCAGTAATGGATGGCCATGCCCCTCTTCTCTATTGCTCTCCTTCCCCATCTCTCCAACACCCTCTTCAGATTTTTCCTCACTATCTCCTCCTCAAATGTTTGGGAAAACAAATGCCAGCATACCAAAATTGAAACTTTCTTTTCTTTTTCTTGAAGCTGTTTTTTATAATTTATATAGAAAGAAGTTCCTTTCCTGCTCTTTTGGCCTATTCACTGCGTCTGACTCATCTTCCATTGATGACGACAACTTTATTATTGCAATAATTTAATAAATTTGATTTTATGTCCTTTCATAATATAAAGGATCTGCCAGAATTTCCGTGTTGGGTGGGTTGGTTGTGATAACGATGATATTTTACAACTCTTCAAATTCCTTAAAATACAAAAAAAGTCAAATATTTTCTACCACTTTTGATTTTAAAATCATAGTTTTGGGTCAAAATGGACCTTTAAAAAAAATAAAATTGTAACATCGATCCACCCTTTCATTTAAATTGACCTCTTTATATCATGGTCATATCATTAAAAATATTTTTTTTCGTCATTTTAGTTAAAGCTACAATTGCTAACTACGGCTTTATTTTTGAAAACTATTTTTTTTTTTAATTTAAAATTTAATTAAAAATTATTAAATTATAATTTATGATTAAATTTTAAAATATACTTAAATAATAAATTATTTATATTTAAATTTAAAAATCTAGTATTACTTCAATAAACATAAATTGATAAATGGAAGATATTATAAATGAATATTTTATTCATTAATAAATTAATAATCTTAAAATAATAAACTTATATAACATATAAATAATATAATTTATTTGTATTATGATATTTAATTTAAGATATATATACAATTGTCTTATTTACCATTCAAGTTTTGTCATAAATTGTAATTTAATAGTTTTTAATTAAATTTGAAAGTTAAAAAAAATTATAATTGAAATTTCAGTTATCAACTGCGGCTTAAAAGTATACTATTATTTCGATAAAGATAAATTTAAACATAAATATGAAATAGTGGATAGATGTTACAATTTTTTTTTAAAAGGGTCATTTTGACCCAAAACTCTTAAAATCAAGCATATTTCTACTTTGTATTTTTTTAATTTTGACTTTTTTTTATTTTTTATTTTCCTTTTCTTATTATTATTATTATCTCATCATATTACATAACCTATTAAATAAGAATAACATTAATACTAATATATATATATATATATATAAATGATATAATAATTAATCATAAATTATTATATTTTTATTATAAATATTTTGTAAGGAAATATTACAACAATCTTTTTTATATTTTTATTAAATAGATTTATTTTTTTTTTTAAATTTTTTAACTTTATAATATAACTATTAAGAAATCATTATAATAAAAAAATTATTTTTATTATTGTTAAAAAATGAAATAAATGCACTTTGTAATGTATTGTACATTTAGTATACTTATGTTATAAGTTTAATATATAAGTGTTATAACTACCATTCACGTCTTTTTTCTTTTCTAATTATCATCATTATCGTCATCATCAATAACCTATCAAATAAAAAAATTATTAATAATAATACATATAAATAATATAACAATTAATTATTTTAATTATTATTTTAAAAAATTATAAATAACTTATCCAAAATAATAATAATGATAATATATAATATAATAATTTTAAAAATGATTGTTTCATTCCAATAATTAAAAATAGAAAGTCATTATATTATTTATTATATAGATTTCATAAATTCATTACTAGTTTTAGAAATATAATTATTAAAAAAATATTATAATTAAAAAATATTTTTACAACCATTAAAATCCGGTATGTTGTAATGTGTTGTACTTTTAGCATATTCATGTTGTAAGTTTAATACATAAATGTTGTACCTATATTTTGTAATAAATCTAATAGCATTAGAAAGTATTCTATATCAATGCATTAAAAAAATATTACATCAATGCATTTTTATCATACCTATAACTTACATATAATATTAATTTATTAAAAATATTAATAATAATTATAAAAATAATAGATAATATTAATATGAATAATTTAAAACACTAATATCATAAATAATAATAATAAGAGTAATATTAATATTTAATAATAATAATAATAATGCCCAAAAAGTATAAAAGAGAAGAAAATAAAAAATAAAAAATAAAAAATGATAGATCTAGATTTTTTGAAAGAGTTAATTTTTTAGATCATCACCGACAACTTGATAAGAATTTGTAAACATGATGACTTTTGAAGGAAATGATTTCTCGGGGATTTTTTTTTTATTTTTTATTTTTATAACTTTTCCTTGTAAAATCATCCAAATTCGAGACCTAAAAATATACTAAAAAAATAAAAATAAAATTAATCATTGAATTTGGCACATGTGGTAAATGGAGCCTTTGGCAGACTGTTTAACAAAAAATATTTCTAGAACTATTTTAATTTGTGTGAAATTAAATTCTATATGAAATTCTTTTTTTTTTTTTTAAATAATAATAATTCAATAACTTGTCTGTTAAAAAAAATAAGTGAGCTTGAATCTGGAAAGTTGTTTTAAAAAATAAATTTATTTTTTAAAAGACAAATTTAATATAAAAATAAATTTATATTTTAAAAAACTATTTTAGATTAAAAAATTTGCTAGTAGAAAAACAATATCCAACCTATATTTTTAATGATATTTTTTAAAAATAAAGGTGATAAAAGGGATGGGTAATGTATTGTCAGCCAGACTCTAATTCAGTGGAAGGGAAAATTGAAGAGGCAGAAAGTAGAAAGAAGGGAAAAAAACAAGTGGGGTCGGTTTTGTTGTTATATAATAAAGTGAAGGCATGAGGGGGGTGTACTTCATTTCTAAATTTGGCTCCGCAGACCATACCAGAAAACCAGAAACCCCCCCCCCCCCCCCCTAAGCCCTCGGTTTCGGTTAACCTTTTCCCCGGATTCAATTGGATGTTGAGACGGGTTTACATAAATATTTTTTTAGGTTAAGTTTTATCTATCCGAACACAAAATGACTCGAATCCGATATAATATTTTATAATATTTATTATCTTATATAATAATTAACATCAAATTATAATTATATTATAGCATTTTTTTAAAAAAGATACATTAATTTATTTTTATTTTTAGTTTGTTATTTTGAACTGTTGTCTTATTTACCATTCAAGTTTTCTTATAAATAAAAAAAAATTAAAAAGTACTAACAAACTCGAATTTAATCTAAGAATAGAAAAATAAGATTGAATTAAGTTAAGGTTCAATACATCGAATTAGAATTCAAATAACTTAAGTTAATTATTTCTTAATTCAAATTGAGCTCGGGATAGTCATTCACTCGACCATTCAACTCCAGTTGCATCCCTAATTAAACCAACCACTCCTAAAAAAAATTGTTTTTTCTCATTTTTTTTTCCTCCTATGTATAATAGTCCTAATTATTAAATTGTTGGATGTATATATGTAATGCGAGAGGTAGCTTACGCTTAGGAAGGGCACATGCTCCCCCTCGGCCTCATGTACAATCGGAAAATATACTTTCTATAAGGTTAATTTTTCCATTTGTTTCCTCTTTAAACAAATCTTTATGTTTGCCTCCATGCCATATATACGTAATTAGATTTTATGGATATATTAGGATATATCATTAAAAAATTGAAAAAAAAAAATTGGTGGAACCAAAATTAATCAAAATTCATTAATATTGAAAAAAACTAAAAAACAATGATAGAAGAATTGTTGTTCCAAACAAGTTGTATGGTTGCCATCCAATAAGGTGAAGAATTCAGAGTTCAGAGAATGAATATTTGAGCAAAATTGTCATCTTAGGTTTTTGAAATGATAAAAAGATTTCACCTTAACATCATGTAAGAAAGAATATTTTTATTCAATGAAATTCTCAAAAATATTAAAATAAAGTTAAAACTATTAAGTTATGTTTGTTTCTCAGAAAATATTAAGAAAAAAAATTAACAAAAATGATTTTTTCCTATTTGATTTTATCATAAAATACATAAAAGAAATT
The DNA here is from genome assembly GCF_004353265.1 of Vitis riparia. Classification (NCBI taxonomy): domain Eukaryota; kingdom Viridiplantae; phylum Streptophyta; class Magnoliopsida; order Vitales; family Vitaceae; genus Vitis; species Vitis riparia. The sequence goes on from NC_048437.1 coordinate 23,693,542, forward strand.
AAAATATAATTAATGTTTCTATATTTTAAAATTATCAATTTTTATATAATAACAGAAAATAAGTAAAAATAAATTTGAAAAGATATATAAAAATAATTTATTAAATTTAAATCTATTTTTTTATTTTATTTCACTTTCTCCTTTCTTCTATTTTCCCTCTCTTTTCTTTCCCTCAAAAGTTTTCTAAAACCAAACACAACCTTATTATTATTCTGAGAAAAAATTGCCAAAAATGTTGCCATCATGAAGGGTTCTTCTAATATGAGCAAATGTCTTTCAATGCAAATTTGTTTTTCCCCCCTCCATATGTCCACTACAAGGACCAGTCAAAGTGGGCTGTCTCCCATTCCAATTTTCCACAAAAGCATATAATCCATCAATAATTTCATAAATTATTTTCTTATTTCACATGTTGATTTAGTCAACACAATATTTAATCCCATGGTTGGCTCAAATTAAGATATCACTTCTTAGAAATTACTTTTTTTTTTTTTTTTTAATTTGAGAGAGTAAAAGTTTTGTAATATCTCACTTTTTTAATAATTTTTATTTTAAAATCATACTTGATTAGTTAGATATAACATAGAATATAATAAATTATCTCATCGTTAATTTTATCTTGTGTTCAACTAAATATGAGATAAAATAAGTGGTAAGATATATTATCCACATTTTTTTTATATTCATTTTATTTAAAAATATGTTAATTTTAAACTAAAATATAGGATGTATATTTCCCATTGTTGGCAGATTAGAGGATTGATCACGTTCATTAATTCCCCTTGTGTTCGAATGTTGTGGGTAAATGTAAATGTACTATAAGATTAGGATATACGCATTTCCTGGCACCAATTGAAAGTTGGTAGCGCTTGAAGTCTTACACCTGTGTATTATAAATTTATTTATTTTTATTAATTTTTAATTTTACATATTACTTATTTTATAAAATAAAAAATATTATAAAATTAAATTTATTGTTAAAAACAAGAATTAAAAAATATTTATAAAATATATTGTAAAATAATATTAATATATTTTTACTTATAAAATTTAAATATTTTCATCATGAATATTGTTAAATCTTATAAAATAAAAGTCATTTTTTATTAGAAAATATTAGAATTTAATATAATTTTTATTTTAAATATTGAAAAATAATACATATTCTATTTTATCTTTTATTAATTTTACAAACTAAATATAAATATAATATTATATATCCTATTGGTTATGTTAGTCTATGATATCATGTTTGTTGAATATATTGATATGTTAATTTCAAGTTAAGTTATAAAAAAAATATATATATATATATATATATATATATCATGCATCATAAACCATTTTATTTTTATTATTTATTATTTTTTATATTAATTATTTTAAAAAAATAAAAAAATGATTAAAAATTAAATTTGTGATTAAAAAAGAACTAAAAAAATCTTTATAAAATAATAATAATAATAATAATAATATTATTATTATTATTATTATTATTATTATTTATATATTGAATAACATAATATAAAAAATTTTATTTATAAAATTTAAATATTTTAATCATGAATATGTTTAACAAGAAAATTTTCATATTTTTTTAAGTCCATATACTAAAATGCAATATAATTTTTATTTTAAACAAATATAGGCATTAAAAAATAATATATATTCCATTTTATTTTACAAACTAAATATAAATATAACATAATATATCCGGTGCATATATCATCTTAAGATTTAATGTTTATGAGATATAATATTTAAAGGTATCATATTGGGAAATCCATATCTATTTGGGATATGATATATAATAAGATATAAATGTCTTATCTTAATCTATTTATATTAGGACATAAGTATATGGTTGGCTCATCAACAAGAAGCGATACAAAAGTTGTCTTGGGCAAGCCTAACCCTATCGTCTCCGTACTAAAAGTATATTTGATAATACTCTTAAACAACATTTTTAAGTAAAAAAAAAAAAAAAAAATTGTTTCATAAAATTTAAAATCCACTTGCAAAATTTTTGAAAATTCGATATATATTATTTTATTAAAAATATTTTAAATAGAAATATGGTCAAGTGCACTCTAAATCAATCAACCCACGGGTATAAGTCACTCTCATAGACATCAAGTAAAATTTTACTTTCTAAGTGTGAGTTGAACGACACCAAGTCTAATCCCCAAGCTGCAATAGGAAATATAAGTATTGAAAGTAGCAAGCATAATCAAACTTTTTCACATTATAAAGCATGACATTTCTTTAAGGTTATATTTGGTACTTGGAAAATTTGAGGAAAAATGCAAAGAAAAGAAAATAGAGAGAAAAAGTAAAAAAAAAAAAAAAATGAAGGAAAATAAAAAAGAGTTTGAGATGATAAATTATTTTTATTTGCTACTTCAAACTCATTTTATTTATTTTAACTCATCAATATAAATATTAAATAATTTTAAAATGCATAAATTTCTAACTAATTTTAATTATATTTAATTTTCTTTGAAATATTTTATAGGACAACCAAATATGAGAAAATCATTTTCCTTTTTTTCTTTCCGAACCAAACATAACTTTAATGTTTACCGTGATAAAAACCACAAATTCAATATTTTTATAAAATAAAATGCATGCAGTGGAAAATATGAATTACATCCAAAATTCTTTATAAATCTTTCATGAAATGATTAATTTTATTCATATTCCCTAAGGTTTCAACTATTTAACCGTTATAGGTTTGAAATTTCATTAAATGTCTCATTCGTCCTTTTCATTAAGGGAGATGCATGATAAAATTACATGTCTATAAAAACTAAAAATGTATTTAATCAAAACCTCGAGAATTAACCCTTCATAAAATAACATCCCAGTAGGAAATGCTAAAATCTATTTGAATAAATCATTAAATGATATATATAGTTATGTATATTTATTGCCTTTGTTGTAGTGCTGAGACAAAAACAAGGCACCACATATATTTTCCGGCAACACTAGCTACTTGAGAGTGGAGACCATGATGAAGCAAGAAAACCCCTTTTTAAAAAATGTATGGGGAAGTTGTGTTTGGGGAGCCCCATTTGAAGGTTATATGGGAATGAAACCCATAGAAAGTGGAATATGGGCTTTGTCCATTAATGATCAGATTTTTTTTTTTATGCACTAAATACTGCTTTAAAAAGTTATTCCAAAATTGCCCTTTTGTTTTCCTTGTCAACAGCCACCACGATTTCCATGTAAGCAGCCATTGGTCTCCAAAATATTCCATGTAATAAGCACTCAAATATAAACCGAGAAGAAGCCCCTCAAAAAAGGTGAAGAAGAAGACCATTTATGTTGGTACGAATTTCCACCTTCAAGGAGTAATCCTATCTTCTTCTTCACATTTTTTTAGGAAAAATTAATAATAACGGTACTAGCAGAAAACCATTTAAATTCAACACTTCATCCCCAAATCAAATCAGAAGACTCTTCTATAACCCTTTCAACTCACTATCTTGGTCCTGTAAACAAAGAACACTTAACTTGTTAGTCATAACACTCTTGAACGCTATATTCTTAAAGTTTCCCTAAACCGAATCCTCATTGTGTAACAAAAAAGGAAGCTTATCTAAGTAAATATTGGTTGCAAATTAACTGAACACTCTTCCTGAAGCATGAGACTAAACCACAACCTAGATAAAAAGATAGCAAAATAAAAGAGTTAGCTTTTTCACTGTAATTTCCAGATTTCTTATCCATATTAGATAGTTCAACATCGTTCCATACTTGTTTCTAAATCATTTCCTCATGTGTAGTTCCATTTTGAGAAATCATCTATGGTCATTTCTCAAGCATGTTTCCTGTGAACATATCATTGGAAGCAATGCATCCCAAAATATCAAATAATCTAGAAAAATAATAAACTTTACTTTTGCATAAGTAGAGTAGAATATGAAGATTTTTGTCAGTTTCGAAATGGATATGGATTCTTCATGAATATTCTATAGGCAGGCATCCAACAGGCTAACCAGTCATAGGGGGAAGTGGCCTACATAAAATAGTTTTGCTGAACATTCCAATATTATGATTTCTTACTGCTTTTGTTGAGTCATTTCCAATACCATTTCCTATTTCTTTCTTGTTCCTTTATTGGATGCCTCCACATTGTTTTCCTCAAAACTTTGAGGGAAAATTCTCCCTTTTAGGTGTGGGTTTGAGGATTTTGATGAACAATTCAACATTTTTAGCCCATTCTTCCGATGACCTAGGTTAAGTTTTGGCATAACGAGTAAATTTGAGAATGTGTTTTTGGGAGACAGTCTCATTTTTTCACATGGGTTTGAATCTGATTGATGATTTGGTGAGCATTTCTTAACTACATGGCTACTCATGAAATGACCCATGTAAACTTCTGACTGTATCTATGGGAAAAAAAGGTCTTAGATTAGATAATTTTGTTGACTATTTCTCTGATACATGGCCATCCATACAAAGGCCCACTTCCAAGTTTTGGAACAACATGAACATTTCAATGTATTTTTAGGAAAGTAGATAAATAAAGGCTCTCTTTTACATATGAGGTCAAAATTGATTTGATGATTTTGGTGAGCACTTCTCAATTATAGAACCATTCATCCAATGACCCACCTCAAGTTTAGGCACAACAATAATATTTTAGAAGGTAATTTTGGGAAGTAGTCTCGTTTTTTAGGGACTGTACCTTAGGTACTACCCTAATGGCCTTGAGGTACTACCTTAAGGGCCCTTAGGTACTACCTTAGCTAAACCTCAACTCAACCTCTCCAAAGCCTCGGGTCTTCCTCTCTTACCCTTACACCATCCCCTTATGTGTTTCTCTTGAGTGCTCAAGTGGTCCCCAAGTGCTTTTTAAGGATTGTACCTTAGGTACTACCTTAGTGGCCTTTAGGTACTACCTTAAGGGCCCCTAGGTACTACCTTAGCTAAACCTCAACTCAACATCTCCCAAGCCTCGGGCCTTCCTCTTCTACCCTTACACCATCCCCTTATGTGCTTCTCTCGAGTGCTCAAGTGGTCCACAAGTGCTTTTTAGGGACTGTACCTTAGGTACCACCTTAAGGGCCCCTAGGTACTACCTTAGCTAAACCTCAACTCAACCTCTCCCAAGCCTCGGGTCTTCCTCTCCTACCCTTACACCATTCCCTTATGTGCTTCTCTAGAGTTCTCAAGTGGTCCCCAAGTGCTTTTTAGGGATTGTACCTTAGGTAGTACCTTAGTGGCCTTTAAGTACTACCTTAAGGGCCCTTAGGTACTACCTTAGCTAAACCTCAACTCAACCCCTCTCAAGCCTCAGGCCTTCCTCTCCTACCCTTACACCATCCCCTTATGTGCTTCTCTGGAGCTCTCAAGTGGTTCCCAAGTGCTTTTTAGGGACTGTACCTTAGGTACTACCTTAGTGGCCTTGAGGTACTACCTTAGTGGCCTTTAGGTACTACCTTAGTGGCCTTTAGGTACTACCTTAAAGGCCCCTAAGTACTACCTTAGCTAAACTTCAACTCAACCTCTCCCAAGCCTCGGGTTTTCCTTTGTGACCCTTAGACCATGCCATTATGTGCTTCTCTTGAGTCTTCAAGTTGTCAACCAATGGTTTTTTGCTACTGTTCCTTAGATACTACCTTAAGGGCCCTTATGTGCTAATTTTTTTTTTTAAATTTTTTACCTATTATGACTGTTATTATCCTCGAATGTTGTACACATATGTGAAGTACATACGTTCATTATAAATTGCATTATAAATTTCATTATACTATGATTTTCATTATAAATATCTTGTTTCATTATCAAATATTAACCAACCGCATTTATGTCATCAAATGACGAACAATCAAACATACTATGTAGTGTTTGTCGGTTGTAGACATGGAGTGTACGATTCATGGGTTGAATGTCAAAAGAATGTCCTACTTTATAAGGGGAGTGTTTACAAATCATATACTTCTAGAGAGGAAGCTGTCCGAGCTTGGGTGTTCTATGCACCGAGATGGAAGGGATGTGATGAAAGTTCAGCACCTGGCAAACCAAAGTTTGAACTTCCAGATGATGATCAACATTCCTTCCAAATTATTTCATATCCATATGTAATCACTTTCTTTGTTGGCTTCTTTGTAGTATGTGTTTTGCATATTGTAATATCTAGCTTAACATAGGTGCTAGAAATGTGTTATGAATATCAATGTGTAGTATTGTATTTATTAGAACTCCCAAACAATGACCTCTGTGATTATTATTATCAGCTTTGGTAAACAGAAAATGCTCACTCAACGGTTGGTATGCCATGGGTGCCACAACCTAAATTTATCGGAAGAATGGCCTGGGTGCCCAAAGGTTGAGAGGGGCCTTTATATGGAACTTATACCTTATGCCATGTTTGATTAACAATGAGATACGATATAATATTGTACCTCCCATCATTTCTCATCTTCGTTTCAGAATTAAATAAAATAATAACTGAAATAACATATCCACCTCATTCGTTATCCTTTATAAAAAGGATTTAATGATATTGTTGAGAGCAATGAGATATACATATCTAATGGATTATAAATTATTTTCTCTAATATTTTCTCTTTTATTTATTTATTTTTCACGTTGAGAGCAATGAACATCACAAGTACTAGGGAAGTGCCCTCTTATTGGCAATTGTTTCACAACATTATAAATATTATAAAAACATTAAATCAAGTTCAAGTTAGGCTTAGGTTGTTTGAACCTTGACCCAAACCCAGCCTTGATTAAGTTCGGGAAAAAAAAAACCTAATTTTTGCCCAACTGAAAATGATTGTCCATGTCTACAGGTTGGGTTCGTATTCTGCCCAAGTTGCACCCCTAACTTAATATCCATCTAATTATACTTCTTGTCATAAATTTTAAAAATAAAAAATATTAATATTTTTTTTATATGAGATACAAAAGTTCTTAAAAATGTAATGATTTTAAAAATTATTTAAATAAATTGAGATATCCAATATTTTTACTATCTCAAATTATAAATTTCCACAAAAAAATATTCAAAATATAGCGAAAATTCTCATATATATAAAAAAATATATATATATCAAAACTATAACTATCATTTTTCCTCATTTATATGAAAATTAAATAATTTTAAAATATATAAATCTCTTTACTAATTTTAATTATATTTAATTTTTCATATTTCAAAAACCAAACACAAAAAATATAATTTTTCTGCATGTTTATTTTTTCGACAACCAAACATAACATAATTAAGACTTCGATGAATTTACTTTGATTTCAAACACAACGAATGAAGTGAATGAATTAGGGACTGATTCTAAGCAATAATGCAGAGAATGGTAGTTCACTATCAAAACAAAAGAAGAAAAGGAAGGAAGAGGAGAAGAAGAAAGAAGAAGAGAAAAAGTCTTGGGTGCACTTACTACATTCCACTTATTTGAAGTGACTAAAGAAATTGTTGACAAATATGCAGTTGTGTAGGAGTGCAAGATGCAGTATCCAAATAAACCTCTTCCAACTCCCTACATGCGCAAAAAGTCCACTAACTCATCCTATAACCCTAAAATCTTTGTCAACAAATCTACACTCCTCTCCACCATTTATTTATCATACTATCATCTATTTGCATTTTCACCAATGTACAAAATGGTCTAATAGATAATTGGGTTCTAGACTAAAAATAATTTCAATCTTAGCTTTCACCCACTAAGCTTGAAATCCATGATCATAAATTGATGGGTGTGTCTTATTCACACATACACATTACAAGAATCCTCAGCTAATGCTGTTATTGGAAGGAATCAGTGGGTGATGACTATGATTGTGACCTTAAGGTCCCACTAATAATTAAACATCTATCAATGAAGAAACACTTATACCGGGTATGACATGGAATTCTGAAAATCCATGACTCATAAACAACAAGGTTTACCATGTGGGAACCTTGTTCCTATGACTCATAAACTCCCTTTGTTTTTATTGGTGGTGCTTTAGGCGCCCTTTGTACACTCCCTGTGTAATTTAGGGCGCTTTTGGCATTTCTCATGTTTTTTTTCCCTCAAAACAGGAACAACTGTCCATGCACCACAAGGGCTTCTAAAGAGCTGGGATTTCAAGGAATTTCTTCTTGTTTGTAGTTTATACATCTAGTGTTCCTTTTACTCCAGTTTAATGACAGCGCAAACCACTTGTAAGTTGAATTCTTTCATTTTCTTTATGGAATACATTGTACTATCCTTTCCCAGGGAAAATATATGTATATAATAGAAAAAGAATTGAATACACCATTTGCAGCAGCATGAACATGAATTGTGTATGCATTTCTAAGTACCTTTGAACACTTGTAAGTAGTTAGAAAAACATATATTGTATCTATAGCTATTACCATAACGTAAATAGAAATGGCTCATGCATCCATTTCAGTTTCTATCAAATATAAGACAAACACTTCAGACAGTACCTATTCCATAGACACTAAAAAGTTCAATATCCCTTGCATGATAGTTGCATTCAAAAGTTTGCCAACCCAAAAAAAATGTGCAAACAGAATCATCAAATTTCAAAACTAATACAAAAAGTACAAAACAGGTATCACATGGAAGATTAGAAAATCCAAGTCAAGATGTTTATATCATCAGAGAACACAAGGTCAAAGTATTACCTTATCAAAAACAGGTAGTATGTGTTTGTTTAAATAGTTGAGGAACTTGCTGTTTGATGCACCCCTCTGCGTGGAAACCAGGGCTTTAGTTGAACAGACAAATATAGAATGAACCAAATAAGGAGAAATAAAAAACCAACAGAATCTATACCACAAAAAAAGCAAAAGACACAATATATTATCAGCTGATTTAATAAAAATTAAGATGGATAATTAATAAATAATAATTATTTATATGGAGCAAATAGTTCTCATCATTTCTTTCCTTTTTTTTTTTCATACTAAATCTAAAACTCAAAAGGGTGACCCACTTCTCTCGCTCAGCCATGAAGGAGCCATTTTCTGAAGTTGCCCTCCAAACGACAGAATCCCTAAAAAGGCCCTATTTTCCTCTCCCACTCTCAATCCTCACAGGTACTAATCTAATCACCTTATTAATTTATTTTTTTTTTGAAACCCCCGTTTGATTCCCAAGAAAATCCATCCCTCATTTTATTTCCGGAATAATTCATCCTCGTTTGATTTCCAAGAAAATCCATGCAAACCCCCAAGGAAAACAAAAAAAAAATTGCTTTTTTTTTCCTCCCTGTGTTTTCTGGATTTGTTCTAGGAGTTTATTTGCTCTTGTGCCATTGGATTTAAATTTCACAAAACCTAAATCCACGATTTTTTAGCCAGGCTGAAAAATACCAGATTTGCCTACAAATTGTGATCAGATTACCAAATAGCATCTTACGTTTTTTTTTAAAAAAAAAAAAACAAAACTTTGGACAGATTTTGCATCCTGCGTGGCCTCGGCTGGTAGGACATATCAGGAAATTTCCTGAAAATATGGAATAAAATACCCATAAATACCGAAATATTTCTCCATATTTCAAACACTGGTAGTTCTCAAAATTTTTTTCCTCAACGATTCCCCACAAACAACCTTCTTGTAAACATAAATATTTAAGATTTAAAAAAAATAAAAACCCCAAATATTCTAAATCACAGGGTCGTCAACAATGCAAAACAACATTCAACCCAAATTTCTTCTCAACAGCCAAACAAATCCTTAAATGGAATACTCACCTGCGATTAATCCAAAAGGAAGAGGAAGCTCCACTTCGGTTTCCAGAAACCTTCAAAATATTGCACCTTTGATGAACAAAGATGAAGAAATGGCTCAACTTTGGCTTTGTTGAAGGTTTTCGGAAAATGCAAATGGGTTAGGGCAAAATTAGAGGAAGTGACAGTGTTTTCCCAAATTTCTAACTTTATCGGGTTGGCTGGGTTTTGCAAATTTGATAACTTTTACGTTTTAGATTTTTGTGTTTATTAAACGCACAAGGTCCGGTGACATGGAGAGTGGGCTGGCTGCTGATAGGGATGCAAGGAGGGGTATTTTCGGAAATGCAATTACAAATAGTATATAGTGCATGAAAAAGAAAAAAAAAATTGAAATAGTGGACATCTCTTCAGTCATGCAAACTTCGGTTTTGCTTCCACATACATTATTCATTTTTTATAATAAATATTTTGCGATTATACTAGGCATATACAATACTTGAAATATTAGTATTTTACAAATAAATTTATTATTTAAGATTAATGAAATATTATATTAGTTAAAATTAAAGGTTAAATATGTCGATTTCATCATTTTAAATTAATTGTAAATTAACTTTATCAAACAATATTAAGTAAAAAAATAAGAAATAAATTTAACTAAAAAATAATTTAATTTAAAATTAATTTAAATCATTAAATAATAAGTATCAAGATTCAACATCCACTTTATTTTATACTTTTAATGCTTTTGAAAATGAATTAGATGGCTGCAACTTTTGGAATCTACTCTAGCTTTCCAATAGTCAATTTGTGTATAAAATTTTTCAAAGACATTAATCAAGATCAATAAATTATTGAATTAATCTAATGATTTATAAAGAAAACCAAGTTTGCTTAATTATAAACACCATTCAAAGTAACTTTTCAATTAAATAAATCCCAATATATTAACAGTCTTATTCCTAACTATGCCTACGGAATATAACTTTTTTAATTTTTGTAGTGAATGGGTGGAAAAGAGGTATGCGAGCAGAAGATTGAAAGGGGACATTTTCCCAAGTCCCAAAGGCCACTGCCCTTCAAAGAGAAGACAATTTTGGTGAGTGAGCTAAAAACTGGGAGGAGAAGCAAGCAATGAGAGCGGAAAGGAAAAAACAAAATCAACTCATGCTTCATCCATTGTGCACTAAAAAATCTTTTGTTTCACTCTTTCAGCCATACCGCCCCCACTTCCCCAGACTCCTCTGCTCTTTCATTCCCTATTAACTCTCCCTCCCTCTAAAACCCTTCTGGGTCTTTTGGGTTTTAGCTTCTTCATTTATCTGGGCATCCAGTCCACTGAGAAAAGAGGCTTCTCTAATGGCTTTCTCTTCTTCTCAGCCTCGTATTTCTGTTTTCAGAGTTGCTGTCAGGGAAGGAGATAAACAGATTTACCTCTTGCCTCAAACTGTGTCAAAATTACTAAAACATAAAAATATTCTCATACCCGACTGGGAAAAAAAAACATACATTGGGAAGTCCCAACAACTAAGAGAAGAGTATGAAGAACCAACATGAGTGTTAATCTGATAAAATATATGCACTGAATTAACAAATATCTCCTTCCACAAACCTAATTGTGAGCGAGCCATAGCCCATAGGCTTAATAATCCAGAAGCTTTAACCCTCGGACCAGACATGAAGTTTGTAGTTGAGCTGATGTATAACATCAAAGGCAGTTCCTCTTCCAATATGTTAGCATGTAGTGGTTCCTTATCTGTGGGAGGCAACTCCTGGTTCCTTGTAGATTCGACCTTTGAGGGACACCTCTTATTTCTTGATAAACCTGACAGAGACACCTCTTGCTTCTCTAAGTGTAATCTAAAAAGGGCAATCAATAGCATTTCTGCAGTGTATGTATAAAATATTTTGCCACTTAGAACATTATACATACTTGATTCTTGGACGATAGAGTATGCTCTATGCTTATAGTATCAGAATAAATAGACTATAAAATGACACAGGATGCTAAAGGAGAGGTGCAGCAAGTTCGTCATCAACCTTATTATCTTGGCATCTCTTGAGAACAAGAAGCTGACCCCGCAAGTGCAAAACCTGCCATAAAGATGTTTTGAATATGAAAAATCCACCAAGTATAGGTCAGATCAAGAATAGCATTTAGCAGCTACATATTATAAGACATTGCCACATGTGATCCATAATGTATTAACTGATCAATATGCATTGCCATACTTCAAGGAGAAACTAATTTTTACTTGATTTGTATGCCCATCTATAGATTCAGATTTGGCTTTCTGTCAATATGAAAGATATGCTTTATTTTTCAATGTCTCAAGACTATGATGCTTGGAATAAAAACAATCTGCAGTCTTATTTTTTCTGGACAAATACTGCAACAAATTGCAAGAATAACAAAAGAAAGTAAACCATACCTCTTCTTGAAGCAAAGTGGGAAGATTTTCAGTTGAAACAAGTCTATACATTTCCTGCAGCAGCTTCTCGTCTTTGATACCAGACCATGTGTCTAAAGGCAAGGCTAACAAAAGTGCTGTTAAAACATCATCACCTGCAGGGTGAATTCCGGTGCAATTACTTCCAGAGCCACAGCAACCCACTTTTGTTGGAAATGAAGGAACCAGCACATCAACCCCTTGCTCACTGTTACCATTAACCACTGTCCCAGAGACAACCGTAATGGGCTTATCACCATTGGCTTTGAAGCATTTCACACAAGTTTCTCTACAGCAAAACCCATTAGAGGATACATACTTCCCAGCCAAAAACTCTGCCCCTTGGCAACAGACACTTGCCGCAATGTCAGGCAAATTGTCCTTATGGCCTGAAAATGGTAGCTTTGTGCAACATGAATTTCCTGAAGATAAATACTTTGTTACATGTTTAAAAAGGCCAACCTCCTGTACTTGATTCAAAACCTCTGCCTGTCAGATACAAAAAATTAAGCTCTGGATTTTTGAAGCGTAAATAATAAATATCTGGCTCACTATGAGCTAAAGTGGAAACAGAAATAGACATAAAAAAAATGTACAAAAACCTTGAAAGCAAGCCTTCCTTTCTCCTCTTGGCTTAGATTTTGACCACCATCCTCTTGTCTCCGAACTTCTGCAATCCACTTGATGAACTCCCCGAACTTTGAAGGGAGAGACGTAAAAACGACATTGAGAACTTTATCAATATCTTTCACATTATCTGACCTTAAGAGAACAGGAACATCATCCATTAAATACTTAGCGGTACTGACCCAACTCTCATGTTTACAGCTCTGCAGAAAGTTCCATGATATATCCTTTATCAATATAATTGTCATGAGCTGTTCACAATTTGAGATGACTGAGCCTATAAATCATATGCAAGGATGAAGAATGTACCAGTCACACGTACTACATGATAGCTCAACAATTGAGGCATATGCAGGTGTGAAACAAATACACTCATTAATACATGTAAGCTCCAACCAGATACATTCATTGATAATTCTCATCTTATCTTCATCAGTCCCTAGACTATTTTCACAGGAAGACCAGCAATTTCATGCCTAAAGGTTTAATTTCTACCTCATGGGAACTGATTAATGAGGACAATATAAATAATTAGACCTCCATATTAAGTGTCTGCGTGTGTGCCTTTGCAAAGTTTGACATTGTAATACCACCATGGACAAAAATATCCCGATTTTTCACCGAAATTTCAGGGAAATATTGGATATCCATGGAACTGGAAAGATTTTTGTGAAAAGAAATATCTCCCATCTGGTTTTTAGGATTATTTCCCAATATATAGGGATTTTTTCGGATAAATTCCAATATTTCCCAATATGATTGGATAAATCAATGGTCAACGACTCAACATCAAGATCAAAGCTCAAAAGGCTCCAAAATTTTTAAGGGAGCAGGGAATTGAACCTGTAACCACTTCCATTGAAAAGATTCACCTTGATAACCAGGCTACCCCACTTTTTTTTTTTTTTTTTTGATCAATTGATAACCAGGCTACCCCACTTTTAATGTTAGATCTTCTATAATTCATATATATATGAAACATATAAATTTATAAATAAATTTAAAATATGTATATTATCTTTTGTATATATCAATTTTTTCAATAAAACAATTTTAATGTATATTATTTGTTTCTTTCATTTTTAGTGTTTTTTCCAATACTTTTATGAGTTTTGATCAATTTTCATTATATTAATATTTTTTTAAAAATTTCAATCGATATTTCCAAATATATTTGTAAAATTCAACGACTGATATTTTCACAAAAACTGATATTTTTATCCTTGCATACCACCAATTAGGACCATACCAAGGTATAAAGCAGCGCTGGCGCTCTTCGTGGCCTAGATATAAGCATGAACCTGGAAGAAATGATCAAACATGAGAAGCAGACAGAAGCAAATTTAAGAGAATCAAAATTGACCTCTATCATGAGAATCAAGAAAGCAAATCCACTGGGAAGGGACTTAAAGAGCACAATATATGTGAGAGAAAAGAGTCACATGCAGTTGTTCATTTGGACAGCCAGACTATTTAATTGTTAAAATGCCTTGGCTGAAATATAATATTGCCAATTGCACATTAAAACAGCAACATGTTCTTTTTGAGATAATTTTGAGACTTCAATAGTTGTACTATCTATCAAACAAGTGCTGATCTCCAATCACTGCTTATGTGCCTCAGCATTCGGCATCACAATCATTGTGGCACGTTGCTCTACAATGAACTCCTAAAAATTCTAGTTTGTGTGATCAACTGCTTTTGAGTGTGTATTCATGCAGCCTTAATGCTAATCATCAACCAGGGAGATAAAATTTAGAGGATAATGAACATCAGTTGAAAAATAGACAGCAAATTCAATCAACACAGTTTCTTTGGGGAGGAATTCCCTAGCTGGATACAGTGCTTCCAGAATGAATACATATTCTTGTACCATTGTGATACAGTAAATTAAAATATTTTACAGAAGAAAGCTTAAATAAATACCCACCCTCTACGATGCCCGGTTGTTTCATCAATATTATCCATGGCCTCCCAAAGAAGTGGGAGTGGAACCCAGTGAGGAGGGTACTTAAAGCGTGCAACATCCAAAATAAGTGCCATGTCCCTTCCAGCATGATAACCACCAATAGGTGAAAAATGACCAGTTCCCGTCTGCAATAAAAGTTTAGTTGACTCTCCTATCAGCATTTTAAGCACATGAGGAAGGATCTGAACAACATTCTATAGCTATTTCAACGACTGAGTAGTGCACAGAAATGCAGATGATGGACCCTAATTTATTAACACAGATTCAACTTTATAACAATATAATCAACTTGATCTGGATCAGGCCAAGAAATTAATATCATCAAAAAACAATACACAGGCCAAATAATCACTTGGAAGACATTTGAAGCAATTAGGAAGCCAGAAATGGAACAGACGACCAGAAGCTCAATTTTTGAAGCATTCAAAGATCCTTCTTGTTGGTGGATGATCCAGGTAGTTATACTACATTTTAGATCCATGTTGCTCTCTTGAACTCTAAGCTCATTTTAAGTATTCTAGTCCAAAGTCACTATCACTAAACCATCATCCAAGTACCCTAAGCTCCTCCGTGTGTGTGCATGTGTCTCCAGCAAAAAAGACATATACAAATTTTATTTGAAGACATTTCTAGCATTTTTAAGAAACTTTTTACTCAATAGGCCTAATCAACCATTCATCTTGAATTCATTCTGCGCCCGCAGCTATTGAATCTGCTGTGAGGGGAATATCCCCGGTTGGTTGAGGAAGAGAAGTAGAAAAATCCGATGCTAGTCTTTTCGCCTTTTTCGCTGTTAGGGAGATTGATTGGTGCCTAGCGCTTTCAAAATACAGTAAGTAAAGGCATTCTTTTGCTTTCCCTGGCCCTTATATAAACCCTGTCCTACTAGGACATTCAATTAACAATTTCATTTCCTTGCCTTCCCCATTAGGCCCATTTTTGTGTGTGTTAAAAAATCCTCAAGAAGCCACACATAAAAGAAGGATGCTTATAAATTCCTTAAGTATTTGAACTCAAGTTTCTCCAAAAGGCAAAGCAAATATTACATTTCCAAGAACAAAAAAGAAAAAGAAAAAAAACACTAAGCCAAAAGCCCAATGAAAATATGCCTGCAGTCCATATTTTTTTCTTTACTCTTTCAATAAATTATTTATTGGTTCAAATTGGCAGAAAGTTCAATCAAGAAACTTGCTAGCCTTGCCTCCATCCGATGCCTAATGTATCTAATACTTCCTCATATGGTATCACAATGTTTTAAAGGTTATAAACAATATTATAACACTCTTTTGAATTCATACAGCATAACTGTCAACAATGCATAAGCCCCTGTGTATAGGGTGTGCCCTCTTTCTGTTAGGCACTTTTTATCATAGTTTTGTGTTTGCCTATCAAAAGAAAATGTCAACAATGCATAATCTAGTTCAGAATTTCCTGTTCTCTAATAGGAAATAAAGAGAACAACCAACATATAAAAATTGTGATCCTGATCAAAATTTCAGTATAATATTCCATTTGTGTAGAAAATGATACTAAAATATTACATACAATTCTACAAAAGAGCGAGTCTATAAAAAACCATCAAAAAATAATTATGCAAAGGTAAAACAAACAAGTTGTAACTTGATAATACCTGTTTGAAAGTTCCTCTGTGATATGATGAAATCACATGACAATCATCAGAAGTGGAACACGCCATCACATACTTACGAAATTCTTCAATGGTGCTTTGATTTGTCCGAAAAGCATCAACCTTTGCCCCAGCACAGTGAGCCAAGCAGACAACCTTCCCAAATGAGATACCATCAGCTTTAACTTTTTCCAAAGGTTCACAGCAGTCGAGCATAGTTTCATCAAACCATCTCCAAGGTCCTATAAGAAACATTGTGGCAACATTCTTTTTTATGTTTTTGGATAGGTAAAGCAAAAGAATATTATAAAAAAGGCAATGCCAACAGAGCATCCCAAAGCACACAGGAAGTATACAACATACACCTAAGGGCACCACAAAAAATTAAGAGGGGCAAAAACTGTGGCAACCATATGATGCATGCACTTAAAGAATAAAAACTATAAAACCATATTCAAGAAGCCATGTATCAAAAGGACAAATAGATACATAAATTCAAACCTAGGAGTTTCATATGATGTTATAACAGGAGAAATAAGCCTTGTATTTGATGAAATGGGCCTCTTATATTCCAATTGGAAAATTAACAGTGATCAATTATGCAAATTGGACCTTTATTAATATGGTTGAGCCATTAACATCCAATAAGCAACAGATGCTAATTATTAAAACCACAAAATCATTCTAAACTTATACTAAAACTAGAAATAATTAACCAAAAAAAAAATGAGAAAATTCACTAAATGATGTGTGGATTGGTGTCATATTTAAAAGATATGAAGCATCACATCTTACACAATCATAAGCAAAGGCCCTGCTTAAATGATTACATCAGCTCCAATAAAATTGAAAATCTATGAGGTGCTGTATAACTGTTTAAGTACAGGTTCACATGATTCTTATTCAATTACTTGCTAACTGTTATGGTTTGAGTTCTCTTGAAACTTTTCTTAAAATCAAATAAGGGCTTGAGTTCAAGAAAGAGACAACGAATCTTAGAGTTTTCTCTTAACAGAGGAAACAACTAGAAACAAGCATCCACTTCTAACAAATGTAATTAGAAGTTACCTTTCCATTTTCTTCCTGGATCAATGGCAAGGGCATTCAAGACCATGGAAAGGGTAGCCAATCCACAATATGCAGGCTCTGATTGTGTCTGAAAGTAGGAAATTAACTTGTAGAAACCTTCCATGGTTCCACTTTGAATGGCTTCAATGAAAAGTTGCTGCAATTCCATAACATAGAAGAGCTTAATGAACAATAAAAATCTTCAATATTTAAGCCATTAAAAAATCACCCTTAGAGAAATGTGAAAAAAAAAAAAACAAAAAAAAAGAAGCAAACAAACAATGAATAAATAAGTTTATTAAAGAAAGCATTGCACTAAAACAAACGATTCATAGACATACTTCCTTCTACCCTTGTGATATTGAGAAATAGCCTGAAATAGGAGATAGGCAGATGGCTACCTCACAATAAATTCAACCACTGACAGTATGTATGGATGTCCCATAATCACTGAAAACCCATTGTATCTCACATAGCATTTCATGTCATAAACCCATCACATCTTAAATGACACTAAAGAAAATTGCATCCAACCTAAAAATTGTGCTGCTTTATCCGTATCAATATTTCACAAAATGCCACTATTTCAAGTGTAACATATCAGTTGAGTTTATCACTGCCATTTCCATGGTGCCCTCAATAAACATGATGAAATTGTAAAAACAACTACATACAGAAAAACAGAATGCAGACCTTCAACATCCAGACATTACTCAATCACACCCCTAATTCTAATCCTGAATGTATTATATGGTCATATAACATGCCAAAAGAGGCACAATTACAAATTCCCAGCCCCTTTTCAGAACTGGACCCAAGTAAAATGATGCAATTGTACATAAAGCATAAACCCCCCTAACAGTTAAGGTACCAACTTCAGGCATGGCCAGCCCCCATAGTAAAACATTTCCAATCATTTTGGTAGATGAAGGGTACCGATCACCTGATGTGAGCTAACTCCAAAACCCCAAAAACAACAACAAACGCGTACAAAATGGGACAATTCAAAACCAAGGGATGACCAAGCACGCCATAAACCCACTCTCAAACTAAAAAAAAAACCATCGTAGCACCAAAACACTGAATTGGGCAACCAGATATGCACATTTTCCCAACATTTCACCCAGCTCAGAAAAACCCTCAAGCTCCCACCTCTTTCGGCTTCATCACTCAAAATCCAAACCCCTTCTCACTGTTCAACTTACACCATCACTAGGGCCATACCCTCGATCAAGACAAAGAAAAAAATACATTAACATAATTATTTCATAATTCAAGTAACAATCTCATCAACACAAAGAATTCAGTCTCCCAGCTCCAAAACCCCAACAACCAAACCCTAAATCAACAAAAAATGAAAAAAAAAAAAAAAAAAAAAACAGTTTCAATGATAATAGAAGGGAGTAAGAGAAGAAGAAAGGAAGAGACCTTCCCTTCGGAAGAAGCGAAATCGATGGCCGGAGGAGAGGGAAGGACCCTCCGGTAGAGACCCGCCATGGCCATTTGTTTTCGCTCTCAGCTTTGCTGTTTCTCTCTACTCTCTCTCTCTCTAGAGGACTTTACGTTACGCCCGCGTAAAACCTTAAAATTTTCCTCTCCTTTCATCATTGCGGAATGTCATAGTAGTGCGATGCCAAACAAGTGGTCTTTCTTTCGGCGGCGTATCGGTCAAAACTTCTGAAAAGTAGTTGGATACTTTCTTTTCCCTTCGTTTTTTAAATTTTCTTTAGGCGGAATCATTTAGCTATTCATCACAAACAACCCATTTCCATCAACTACTAGGCCCAATTGGCCCAACTGATCTTTCCAAGGCTTGCAGACCATACATTTATACACCCCAAACAATCATTTAGATATTTATATTTACATTTATTTTTATAACAACTATTAAATTATAAATATGAAAATAATATAAATTAATTAATATATTAATTTTTAAAATTTTAAAATAATAAAATATATAAACATATTAATACAATTAAATAATATAATTTTCTTTTCATCTTAAATATATATTCTATTTAATAAAATTTATTACATTTATATTTATTTCTATTATATAATTTGGTATATCAAATATTAAAAAATATTATTAAAATTTTCAATTATATATATTTAAATTTATATAATATGTAAATTATATTTATGATATCACTGATTTGACCTCAGTTTGATCATTAAATCATAAATTGATAATTTTTTTCGATTTATCAATTGATTTGATTTTGAAAACATTGGTTGCACATCATGTTATGATTTTGAAAAAATATATTAATTTTAGAAAATATTTTTCTAAAATACAATAATTATAAAATATTTTCAAATTTACAATAAAAAAATCAATTTAAAAATTATTTTTAAAAAGATACTTTTAAAATCAAACTAAAATTTATTATTTTAAAAGATAAATTTTAATTTCATCTTAAAATATGATTATTTTAAAAATATTTTTAAAAAATAATGTATATTTATCAAAATCCTTTCTGTTTTGGTAAGCAAAGTTAATTTCAAGTGATTAAAATTTAGTTTTGTTAAATTGAGTTTAGTATAACTTGCTTGCCCCTGCTTTTTGACTTAAAAATTCAAGTCTAGCTGGACCAGGAACAGAAGGAAGGAGATTTGGATTCATTGTGAATGGTAGGTTGTTCTAATGATTTAATTATTTAAATTTATCCATAGATAATTGTATTAAAGTTTTGTGGTGTTGTTTGATTTTAGAATTTGGTAGAACAGACTAACCCATGCATGACATAAGTGTTAATAAGGTAATGTTATTATTTATAGTTTAAAGCAATGACAACAATGTTGCAATTATTTTACCTCATTCCCAATGGAATGAGTTTGGAATAAATATAAATGGATTCAAGATAAATTTGATTTTTTATTTTAATTTTTGTTATCCGAGATGCATGGATAATTTTTTAAACCTTAGGACATATTTGAGTATGACTTTATCTCGTCTTGTTTCGCTTTGATTATATATAATATTAAATTTAAAAAATATGTTAACCGGTTTTTTTCATTCTTCAATTTTTTAACATATATAAAATATATTTTATCATAAAATAAATTATAAATATTTATAATACTGTTATAAAATATGAGAATTTATCAGATTATGGGAACTTGCAGATGATTATCCATATTGATGTATAGATCTATTTGTGACTCCTATAAAAGAGATATACCTCTAATGAAAATTCATTTTGTTATCTTTCTACATTTTAATATCTCTTTTTTGTTTTCTTCTCCTTTCACTTTATTATTTTACAACATGTTATCTACGCACAACGCTCTAAGTATATAGAAAAAGAGAAGAATACTCAAGGTAGAAAAAAAAAAAAGAATTCATCTACAAAATTTCTTATAGGACGTCGCTCTAAGTATATAGAAAAAGAGAAGAATATTTGAGGTAGAAAAGAAAAATAAAAGAATTTATCTACAAAATTTCTTATAAGTATGTATCATTATTCTCTTCGAATAAAATATGAATAGTATGCATTGTATTATTATAATTTTTATTTACTTTATCTCATAACTATAAGCTATGTGAATCATATTTCATATAATTATAGATTTTAATTATTTAATAACTATAAGTTATATAGAAAAAAATTTCATAACTAGAAGTTATGAAAAATATGCATAATCTTCATAACCAGATGTTATAGAATAAATTACAAATACATAGTCGGAAGTTATGCATAAGATCCCTACTTATTTTTTAATTATATTATATAATTGGAAGTTATATAAAACAATATTATATGACCAAAAGTTATATAATGAATAGTTCATAGTTTGAAGCTATGTACAAATCCAAAACTACAAATACATAGCCAAAAGCTATATTTATAACTCATAATTATTTGTTTTTAATTATACAATATAACTGGAAGTTATAAAAAATAATATTATATAGCCAGAAGCTATAAAATGGATAGTTCATAACTTGAAGCTATACACAAATCTACACAATGAATAGTTCATAACCTGAAGTTATGCACAAATTTACATAAAAAAAAATTCATAGCCTGAAGTTTTGTACAAATTTAAATATTTTATTGTTTTGACAAAATAATCATAGTCTGAAGCTATAAAATATATTAACTTTTAATTTCATTAATTTCTTTTAATTATATTGTGCAACTAAAAGTCATACATAAACAGTTCATAACCTAAAGTTATGTACAACTTTACATAAAAAATAGTCTATAGCCTGAAACTATATACAAATTTGCATATATTTTTGTTTTGACAAAATAATCATAACTTAAAGTTATGAAAAATATTGGTTTTTAATTTTTATTTCGTATTCACTTATTTTTCACAACAGGAATTATGAAAAATAATTTTTATTAACAATTGTTTCATAGAAAAGCTATGCATGTAATTTCTAATTCTCTTATATAACCAGAAGTTATACAAAACAAAATTGTTAATGAACAACTATGTACCTAGAAGATACATAATTTTTTTTTTAATTTTGTTATATAACCAAAAGTTATATTATAACATAATTGTCATTTGTTTAATGTTATTATAACATTACCTGAATTTTAATTATTCATAGCCTGAAGCTATGAAGAAAAATTTAATAAATTAATAATTATTAAAACTCATATAGCCAGATATATCATAAATTTATATTATATAACTAGAAGTTATATAAATATTATTATTCATAAACCGAAGTTAAGAAAATAAGAAAATTAATATTCTTTGTGCTAATCAAAAGTTATGCCAAATTTGTTAATATGTACTTTCTTATAACTAGAAGTTATAGAGAACAAAATTATTAACTAACAATTTTGTACAACTTTATGAAATTTATATAACCAAAAGTTATAATGAAATATATTATAACCTAAAGTTATGATAACAAGCATATAGATAATAATTACATATTATCAAAAACTTAATATTTTGTATATCAAACTATACAAATAGGTAAGTGCTTCATATATTTTTTAGTGAACTTTTATTAGTATAAGTTATCCTGTTATTAGTAGAAATTTTTACATATAGACGTGGAATTTTGGATTACATGAAAGTATGATATTTTGTATTAGAGGTGATAGTTTAGAATATTTTTTTATTCTAGTTGTATAATACACAATAATATTTTGATTTAGAAAATTGAGATTTTTTTGAATACATGTGAAATATATGACTTGGTCATATGATTAATAAATTGATTTTGCGTGTCAATTTTCTTTATAACATGTTTTTATGATTGAAATTTTTTTTATTTATATAAAATAATATATATATTATTGCATGTTGTCACATGTGGTATTTTTATTAATGCAATAATTTCATTATCCAAAAATAATTTTGAAATTATAATAGGTTCAACTATTGTTCTCAATATATCATATTATATCTTTATTTATATGTTTATATGAATTTGTAGTATTTCAATTAAAGTTTTAAGACAACAAGATGCTTTAAATCATGATATATATGTTCTCTTGAAATTTTGATTTATGAATTAATTTTTGCACATTAATTTAGATCATAATAATATTTTTAATAAAATTATTGATCTATCACTACAATTAGTTTGATTATTGAAATACTTCCTAGTTATTTCATGTATAAATTGTTCCACACTTACAAAATCAAATGTATGAGATATTTAAGAAATATATAACTTTAAATTATCTTTTTTATATTTATTTTATTGTGTTATATATGTTTTTATTGCTTTTACACAACTTATTAAGTTAAATCATCATCGATGACTAATATTTTTCCATTTGATTTTAACTCTTTCTCTATAATAATAATTTTTCAATTCTATAAAGGCGAGGTCTTTATGACATGTTTTATGACTTGTTATTTCGATGAAACTCTTGTCTCATTAATTACACAACATTGATGATAGACAATGTTAATACTATATTAGGTAATTGAAACTTGATTAAAGGCTCCACGAGAGCTTATACTATGTCACTAGTAGTATTTGATTCCATGTGAATGACACTTGATATGATGCTAGATCCAGAAGAATCTTGTAAGACCAGCTTGGTCCACTGGGGTAAAAAGTCGTATGGGTGTTTATTATAAAACTGGAAGTTTTTATTTAATAACTAGTTCACCTATGCACTTGAAAGATAGAATATCATATTGTGCAAATTATCATTTTAATGAGACAATTTTCTCGCCGTTAGGGAGAGAAGAACCAGTTCCAGAAGAACGACGTGAAATTATTTGAAATGCATTGACTTTGACTTATCTTGATCCTCGTACTAATCAATGTGAATTGAAAGTTTAAAAGATTATTTATTAGCAAGAACTTGCAAATCAACTACCAAATGCTTTCATTGATGCAAAGAAAGTGACAAAATCATTTTCACTGACCTAGAATATTCTAGTCAGAATTGATGTTCCTGAAGGACAATTAAATAATGCGTTGATGTCCCTAAAGGACAATTAAATAATGAGTTGATGTCCATGAAGAACAATTTAATAATGAGTCTAAAGTATGCTTGAAAATGATTTGATGTCCCTAAAAAATGATTAAATAATGAGTTAATAATGAGTTGATGTCCCTAAAGGATAATTAAATAATGAGTTGATGTCCCTGAAGAACAATTAAATAATAAGTCTAAGGCACACTTGAAGCATGGTAGACCCTAAAAAAGTAAACACATTCCCTAAAAGAGGAAAACACATGGAAATATATATGAAATGTGGCACTCTTGAAAAAGTTGCATATAAAGTGAGTTATTAAAATTACTAATCAGTCTCAAGCAACCCCTGAAGAGACACGGTTTAAACAAGTAGCCCTGTGAGAGGCATGTATTTTACAATTAGCTCCTGAAAAGGTATTAGTACCTAATATTGATGAGATCTCAATTATTTACTTATTTATAAAGAAAAATGGGATTGAAGTACTATTGTCATTGACAATATATTTTCTTTCCAAATAGTTATTGACATTATAAGAAATGATGAGGATCCCAAAGTAGAAACTATGAATGAATGTCAACATAGAAAAGACTGGCCAAAATGGAAAGAATACATCACAAAAAAATTAGACTCGTTGGAAAAATGAAAATTATTAAGACCTGTAGTCCAAATGCCTGAAGTTGTCAAACTTGTTGGATATAAATGAAATCACGAGATATAAAACGTGACTCATAGCTCAAGGTTTCCTACAGAAACCTAGTATTGACTACGAGGAAACATATTCTCTTGTGATAGATGCAACCATATTTCGATATCTAATTTGTTTAGCAGTCTTAGAAAGACTGAATTTGCATCTCATGGATGGATGTCGTTACTGCCTATTTACATGGATCTTTAGATGATGACATATATATGAAAATCCCTCAAGGATTTCAAATGCCTAAAGCAACTAATTCAAAACATTGTAGCATGTACTCAATTAAGCTACAAAGATCCTTGTATCAATTAAGCAATCCAAAGGCATGTGGTACGACGACTTCAATGAATATTTGAAGTGAGAAATATGTATATATTACCTTCTTTGTTTATGCATATTCATTGTTGAATATTTGTAATTATTATAGTATGTGGAATATTGAATTTTGTTGGAACTTCTGAAGAGCTTATAAAAATAGTTGACTATTTGAAAAGTAAATTTAAAATGAAAGATCTTAGAAAACAAAAAAAAATTCCTCGGCCTGTAGATCGAGTAGTTTTCAAACAAAATATTAGTTTATTAGTCAACATATACAAAGAAAATATTGAAGCACTTTCATATGGATAAATCACATCCATTAATTTCTTCGATGATAGTTCATTCACTTGAAGTGAAAAATGACCTCTTCTGTCCTAAAGAAAATGATGAAGAACTACTTGGTCTAGAAGTACCATATTATAGTGTTATTGGTACACTGATGAATCTTGCAAATTACACATGACCAAATATTGCATTCCTTGTTAATTTACTTGTGAGATATAGTTTTGCACCAGCTCAGAGACATTGGAATAAAACAATCATGTACTACAATAACATGGGTCTATGTTATTACAAAGAATCATAATCTTAATTGTTTGAATATATGAATGTTGATTATCTTTCAAACCCCCACAAAGCTTGATCTCAAATGAGATATGTATTTATCTATGGTGGTACAACAATATTGTGAAGATCAATCAAGTAAATAATGGAAGCATATAGACTACCCCTCTATTAGAGGTAATGTTACCAAGTTAATAATGTTGCATGCATTGCGCAAATTAAAGAATGATATATTAAGGGTGATAGAACTAAGCATATATTGCCCAAGTCTTTTACTTTCATTACTCCAGAAGAGTGATGAAATTATTATTCAACGAGTAAGATCAAGTGATAATTTTGCAGATCTATTCACATAAGCATTGTCAACTGCAATACTCAAGAAGCTCATTGGAATATGTTGACTCAAATATCTCCATGCTGCGCTATTAAAGAGAATACAATCATGTCAACATGAGGGGGGCTAATTGATAAGAATATCACTACATTGTGCTCTTTTTCCCTTCGTCCAGGTTTTATTCCATTGGGTTTTACTGACAAGGTTTTTAACGAGGCAGTTATAATAATCCAAAATAATATTATACTCTTTTTCCTTCACTAGGGTTTTTCTCAGTAATGTTTTAATGATGCATATTCTTATGATCATCCAAGGAGGAGTGTTATAAAATATGAGAATTTATCGGATTATGAGAACTTGTGGATGATCATCCATATTGATGTATATCTCTTCATATTTCCCTTTAAAAGAGAGATACCTCTAATGAAAATTCATTTTGTTTTCTTCCTACATTCTAATTTATCTTTTTCATTTTCTTCTTCTTCCATTTTATTATTTTACAACAAAGACTTATTTATTTATAAATTATATTTATTATTAATAGAATTTAAAACTTTTAAGATAAAAAATTTGAAAATTTTGAAAAAATAAATTAAATGAGTGGGGCAAGTATGGGAATTTCCTACCCCACCCCGCCAATAGTCGTTAATTTATTTATTTTGGTGGGGTAGGAATCAATATAAATAAACAAAATATGGTTGAAATAGGGGTAAGTTGTCTCAAACCTACTTTATTGCCTTCCCTAATTTTAAAAGATTATTTAAACAAAAGGCATACGAGATATTGCAATGACAAATAAGATGAGGGTTTTTCTATTGGTACATTTTAGGTCTTGTACCCAATAAGACTACGGTTGCAACTTAGTGGATTGGGTCGGATTGATAGTTAACTCAAGTTCAACTCGAGTTAGAAACAATTAACTTGAGCTCAACCTAACCTAATCTTTGACTAAAGTTATTCAAAACAAACTTAATTCAACCTCATTTTTCTCAACTCAGGTTAGTAGGATTAGATTCAAGTTCATTGGGTCGATCAAGTTGTATAATTTAAAATCCACCCACAATATTTTAATTTTTTTTCTATATATTTATACCAAAGGTTATATATATATATATATATATATATATATATATATATTATATCCTATAATTATAATTTAATATTTGTCCTTAATGTTTTAAATAAGTAAAATAAATATTGTTATATAGGATAATATAAATTATAAATATTAAATCGAGATCAAGTTCGAATTAGAGTTGGGTTGTTTATATCTTTATCCCTAAACCCAACCTAAATTAAGTTTGAATTGGAAAAACTTAACTCAAACTCAACTCAATTATTAAAAATAATTGCCTAAACTCGTTGAAATGTTGATTTGGGTTTGATTTTAATAGGTAATAAATAACTCAAGTATTAAAATGTTGGAAAATAATTTTGAAATAATAAATAAATAACAATCATGTCTTCCTAAACTCATGATGCGATTGCAAGAAGACATAAAAGCAAATGTGACTTAATAAACAAGTCTACAATCTATAGGGAAAAAGGAACAAAAGAGAATGGGATGACGCGAGTGAGGTGACAATCAATCTCAATATACTTGGTATTTTCCTAAAAAACAAAGTTGTGAGCAATCTAAGTCGTACTCTTGTTGTCATAATACATCAGAGTGAGACAAGAAAAAGAAATACCTATATCGATAAGTAACCAATGTAACCAAACTATCTCATTGGTGGTAGATGTTATAGCACGATATTCAACTTTTGTGGAAGATTAAGAAATGATAATGTATTTCTTACCATTTCAAGAAATCAAAGAATCCCAAAAAATGTATAAAACTCAATAATAGACTTGTAATCTTTGGGATCATTGGCCCAATTATCATTAGAACAGGCATGCAACTCTAAAGAGGAAGTGAACAAAAGTAAAAGACTTTAAAATATAGTGCCTTGAAGATACTGTAGAATACAGAGAACGACAATATAATGAACTATAGTAGAAGAAACAACAAATTGATTAACGATGTGAATAACATAAGCAATGTCTGAATGTGTGATAGTAAGATAGACCAAGCTACCAACAACAATATAATATAAAGTAAGGCCTGACAAGGGGTTACCATTAGAAGAATGTTGGGAACCCTAAATTTCTCTATTTCCCATCCTTAGATCTTGTATGGTGCATGCATCTGTCTCTATACATCTCTAAATCTATTGTAACATAATAAAATGGTAATGAATCGTTATTAACTATAGATCTAAAGATATAGTACTCATACCTACGTTTGGATGTTCCTAGATTAATTCCTCATGGTGAATAACGTGCTTGAATAGTTTAGAGGTCTTGTTTACCCAAGATTTTTTGTCCGATGACTCGAACCATAATTTTGACACTCCAAATTGTAGGCTTTGGAATGGTGGAAATCTAGACTCTTTTTTTTTTCTTTCTTTGGAGGTCGAAGACAACTATCTAAAGTCATGGAAATCCTAACCCTAACCCCTAAAGGGCATTTATAAGGTTATCTCACCAGGTTTAAGTGACTTAAGCCTATCAAGGCTTGAGTCACTTAATCTAGTACAACTTGGGTCCTAATTAATTAATTAACCTAATAAGGAATTGTCTAATTTATCAATTCGCTAAATCCAAAGACCTTGTTCACTATCCTTGGTGTAACCTTGTGTAATTGCTAAAACACCCTTATGCACAAGAGGAAACCTAGAGTCAATCTAACTCTTATAAACCGTGTAAACATGGTATATGAGCTTAAAACAAGGATCACTAAGACCCATAGGAGTATTGGCTCCCTCAAAATCCAATCTTAAAGTTGATTCAACATCTCATTACAAATAATTAACTACACTCTAGTACCCTATATAAATAACAATGAGATAAAGCTCAGGTTTGTAACCTACTATCCAATGCATGCAGACTCCTCATGAATTGATGTCTATAATTTAACAAAGTACTTCTATCACCTATCAAGATTACCTTTCTAATCCTTCAATTACATATTTCACTTATTATGTGATTAACTGAGATTCTTTAACTCCAAGGAACATAAGTCAAATTTCACTAAAAGAATTGTTGCAACCATAAATTTCATGATCAAATGTCCTTTGAATCACCCAATGTGACATATTGTCTTAATTTTATGAAATATCATGATGCTTTTATTGAGAATATTTGCTACCACTAGTCTCCATTAAAGAGTTTATGTAGTATAGTAACTTGGTGAATTATGACAATTGATAATCTTACGTTATGCTTCACTATAGGTCATGTCCAGTGTGCATTACATATACTAGTGTATTCACCATAAAAAACTCATCTCGACAACTAAGATAAGTCATCCCTCCAATTAGGTGGTGCACTACAGTCTCTATTAGATTACCCAAATCCATGAATTGATTGCGAACAACTTATCTACTTACAAGGAATCTATGACTCGTATCTTCTGTACAACTCCTAATGTACCTAATTTATGTACAATATAAGAGATATAGACTAAATGCTCAAATTAATGTCAATGCATAAAATGGATGGTTAGAGAACAATCAAGTTTAACCTTATCACATCATGTCTTACTTTTAAGGGCTCAATTCTAACAAAGAATAATATCGAACATTAACCTTAAGAGGAGTATTAATTGTTGTGAGCACGATAGAAGATATCAACCGTGTACTTAGATTCTGAGAGAAGGTAACCTTTCAGAGAAGAGACTACCTTAATACCTAAAATCATTAGTTCAAAATAGCCCTAGTTCGCCGATGACTAGCTATCCCTAGCTCTATAGTAGCGGATCGAAACCTCTATCCCAAAAATATTGTAGAAAGCCTAAATCATTCTTTTCAAAATGGGAAACTAAATATGATTTCAACACTGTAATCTCATTGACATGATCACTTGTAATAATCATGTCATCAACATATAGAGAAAGCAAGCAGAATACAACCAACAAAAGTGCATTTTATAAATTGTGTAGGATCATGATAACTGAGGCGAAAGCCAAGAGAAGTAACCAGATTAAAGAATTTTGCAAACCAAGTATGAGATTTTTGTTTGGGACCATACAAAGATTTATTGAGCATGAAAACTTTTCCTCGATTAATATAAACACTAAGAAGGGGGACCATGTAGACTTATTCCTAAATATCACTATTCAAAATGACATTTTTAACATCCAACTAAGATAGATGTCATTGACGAACAAAAACAACTACAATAACAATGTATGAGACTAAACTCTCTTCAATCATAAATCAAAAGTTCCATTAAAAATCAATTTTGCTCTAATACCATGTGAAATCCAAAAAGAATGAAAGAAAGAAAAAAATGAAGAAAATAAAATATACAGTTTCTTATTATGAGCTTTCTTAAAAATAAGTATAATGCAAATAGAGTTTAAATAGACCTAATAAAATAAAATAAAATAAGAAAATAAAAAGACTAACTTATCCTCGCTCTTAAAAAGAAAGATAATAATTTTAATATAGTAAATAAATAAATAGCTCAAATAAATAACTCTAACAATCCAAATATCAAAGACCATTTATACAAAAAATGAATTAATTTTCAAGTTGAAATATGTGAAGCATTATTTTTACCATATCAAGATTATTTCATATCTTTTAATTAAATAATTCTTAAAAATATGATTGAAACAATTATACTTGATAGGTATACTATGTGTGGTTTACTATCACTTCAACTTTTAGGCATTTGATAAGAGATTACAACATTAAAATCGAAATGTATAACAATTTGAGTTGGATGAGATAGCTAAGACAATAATTCTTCATTATTATTGACGTTGTTAATAAAGAGAAAATTTTCTTTTTTTAGTGGAGAGAAATTTGTTCTTGCAAGCTAGCTTACTTTTTTAGGAAAACATGTAGAACACGGTGTTATAACATCAAAACTCGTCCACATTTATGGTCGAGTTATGAACCATAAATGTTGTTTAATATTAATTAATGTTGAAAAGTGTCCCAAATTTCAAATTAGTAAAGATTCATTTTTATAAATAATATTGTATAAAACATTTTTTGATATATTATTATAATATTAGATTTTTTTGTAGAAAAAGAAAAATTGTTGGAAATATCTTTATATATATTTTAGATCACGAGATGAAAAAGTTGTGAGATAGAAATGAGTTTGTAGAGACTATATGAGGTGAATAAAAATATGAGGAAGAATGTGAGAAATCAAGGGGAGCGAGAGAGCTTATGGTTAAGGATATGGATAGAAGAAGTAAAAAAATATAAGATGTTCGGGAAATTCAATAATTTTATCTGATTTTGTTTTTTATAATATTCAATATATTGAAAAGATTCTTTCTCGTTTATTGATGTAGTCATGATTAATCGAATTCCGATAAAACTCTACCGTCTATATAATTATTTGCATCGAAGATTACTATTTCACAACAATTAACATGATGTTGCATCAATTCTTCACTTTTTCACCCAATGTCCCCACCATGGTAAACTGTCCTAGCATCATTTTTCACTCCAAAGGAGAATTACTATTTTGATCCTATAAGTTAAAATTTTTCACTTACTCGTATGTAAATGTCAGACCTTCGATCGTGAAAACTCCCAAGTACGATTTCGGGAAAGCTAATTTTGATGGTTCTGTGATTAGTCTTGTATATCAAATTCCATTTTCTAATTATTTTCCCACCCTTTCTTTTCGGACAAGTAAGCCCCTGTACAACTCCCCCTTCTGCAACAAAAAGGTCAAAAAGTTAAAAGGGCATTTTTGACAAGGGACCCACTCAACTTCTGGGCCCCTGATTGGACACAGAGACAAAGCTGTCCCTGGAAAATGGATTTCGCATGATCTGTCAAATCCCGGGAATCCTTTTTCCATGCTCCTGTATACGTGTCCACTGCAACCCACTCGACTGTCGACACGTGTCCCGTCATACCCCTCCACACTTGAACAGTTGAACGTCGCTTTCGTTCCGGACCCTGCGACAAGTCGGCGGCTGCCGGCGCATCGCTGTCGGCTCTCGGCTGCGTTGTCCGCAGGTTTCTGTCGGCTCCGACGGCGCCTTTTTCTGCAACACAGAGCCATCTTTTTCGGGGAGGTTAAAGCTCGACCGGTTTTATGGGCGTTTTTAAAAAATATGGGACAGCTCTAGCTCTAGGGTGGCGCAGTAATGTGTTCGGGGGTTAAGCGAGGGTGGCTGATCATTGGTTGATGGTCCCAGACATCACTGTTTCAACGTGGGAATTGTGAAGCTCTGATGTTTGTGAATGAAATGTCCTTAATGCCCTTGTTGTTTTTTATAATTACCTCGTTTTGTGCTGTATAATGGAATGGTGT
Source organism: Vitis riparia (assembly GCF_004353265.1). Classification (NCBI taxonomy): domain Eukaryota; kingdom Viridiplantae; phylum Streptophyta; class Magnoliopsida; order Vitales; family Vitaceae; genus Vitis; species Vitis riparia. The sequence continues at coordinate 23,725,649 of NC_048437.1, forward strand.
GGGAAGAGGTAGGTGGGGAGAAGATGGAAATGGGACACTTCTGATGTTCCAAAGGGCCGCTACCCTACCCTCCAAAGACGAGGCCATTTTGGTAAGTGAGCCAAAAATGGTAGGAGAGGCAGGCAATGCAAGTGGAAAGGCAAAACAAAATCGACTCATGCTTCATCCATTTTGTACTAAAATCTTTTGTTTCACCCTTTCAGCCATACTTCCCCCACTGTCTCCTCCTCTGCTCCTTCCTTCCCCTATTCTCTCTCTCTTTATCTCTCTCTCTCTAACCCCTTTTGGATCTTCTGGGTTCTTCATAAATATCCACATACATTCCACTGAGCAAAGAGGCTTCTCCAATGGCTCTCTCTTCTTCTGTTTTTGTTTGTGGTCTTGGGTTCTTGTTCACCCTCATTTCCAGTTTCGCCGTTTCGCAGTCCCAACTCGCTCTCAACTCGGAGGAGCAAGACTCGGTCTACCAGGTCCTGGACTCCATCAACTCCGACTTTCCTTGGCGCTCTATCTTCCCCGATGATCTCTGTTCCTCCGCCCCGCACGGCGTCGTCTGCGACTACTTCTCCGGCGAAGGCGATAACGAAACTGAAACGCCGCACATTACCGAGCTCAATTTTGGCTACGTTTCGGACTACTCCCCCAACCCACCTTGCTCGCCCTACTCCACCCTCAACCCACGCATCTTCTCCTCCTTCAAGTACCTTCGCAAGCTCTTCTTCTACAAATGCTTCACCCAGACCAACGTTTCGGTCCCCGAAATTCCGGACAGTTTCGGCTCTTCGTTAGAAGAACTCGTGTTCGTCGAGAACCCATCTCTGGTCGGCTCTCTCAGTGGCATGATCCGAAATTTCACCGGTCTGAGGAGGCTGGTTCTGACGGGAACGGGGGTTTATGGCAAAATCCCAGATGAGGTTGCCAACCTGACCAGCCTCGAAGAGCTCACACTTTCCCAAAACAAATTCAGCGGCGAACTCACCCTCAACCTAGCGAACTTGAAGGAGCTGAAGATTCTCGATCTCAGTCACAACCATTTTCAAGGCAACGTCTCTGATACAATAGGGCGGCTGTCGCAGCTTCTGAAGCTGGACTTAAGTTGGAATCGATTCACCGGAAAAATCCCAGAAAATATAAAGCATTTACAGAGGTTAGCGTTTTTGGACTTGAGCTATAATGAGTTCTCCAGTCCTGGGTTGCCTTTATTTTTAGGGCAAATGCCCATGTTGAGGGAGGTATACCTGAGTGGGAACAAGCTTGGAGGGCAGATCCCGGAAATATGGGAAAAGCTGGGGGGCATTTTGGGAATAGGGTTGTCTCGTATGGGACTAATTGGTAAAATCCCAGCTTCAATGGGGATATTTCTGAGAAACGTGAGTTACTTAGGCCTTGACAACAACAAGCTTGAAGGGACAGTGCCTGAGGAGTTTGGGTTTTTGGAGAAAGTGAATGAATTGAATTTGGAGAACAATGGGCTCAGCGGCAGGCTCCCATTTTCTTCCAAATTTGCCTCTAGAATTGGGGGGAAGCTAAGGCTAAAAGGGAACATTGGGCTTTGTGTGGATGAGGGACTGAGTACCCTCACTTTTAAGGGCAGTAGGGGTAGTTTGGGGACTTTGAAAATTTGCAGCAAGCCAGATCTTCCCAGCCCTGTCCTGGTTCATGGGGGTTCTTCTACAATTCACTTGTATTGTTTTTATCAGTTGATGCTTTTAGGGGTTTTAGGGTTTTTGTTTGTGTTGGCATGATTGCTTGCTAGAATTAGGGTGTTCAGAGTAGGGTTCCAAGGCTTTAGGTCTAGCAGAAATGACAATATTATATACGGATTTTTGGGATTTGTAAGTCATTTGAGTTGGGATGGGGGGCAAATATGTAATTATGCAATCTGTTAATGGCAACTGCATATATATGACATGAATATTGAATGGTGTGCATGGTTTTAGATTTGTAATTTTTCAAAGTTCTATAGAAAGAATTATGGGGCATGTTGGTAGAGGAAATTGGGACGTAAAAAGAAGCATGCCAAAAATGAGAGAATTCCAACCATTGATGATACAAGACTTTGAAGAAGAAGCATTAATAATTGACGCCTAACAAAAAGTGATGGGCCAAAATTGAAAATACCATGAAATATACACAGAGTGGCTAAGGATTGAAACTATGAACAAAGCCCAGGGGAATTCTGAACTGCAGGCTGTAACCCAGTCGAGGAAAACACCATTCTGTACATTTGATTTTATCCAAAGCTTCTCCCATGGCATCCAAACAAACCCTCCTTCACCTCAAGCATTCGGGCTTCTTCTTCTTCTTCTTGCAGTGCATGAGGATTTCATCAAACTTCATTACATTTTTTCCCTTCTTCTCCAACTTCTTCTAAACCAGATGACGTTTCATTGCTCAGGAATCTAGACTCGGTTCCACACCCTGGATCCGAGAAGGGTGATGGGGCGTAAGTGTTAGAAGTTTGAGATCTCGCTCTCGCTCTCGATCTCGACGACCCCCCACCGTCCTTGGACGAGTCCTTTGATTTCTTTTGTCGGTTTTTCCTGGGTATATCAGTTGGGTTACGGGAGGGCGACTCACTGCCTTGGCTTCCCTCCCGGGGCTGCCTGGGTTTGGTTTTACCGGTTGCTTCCCTTGGTAGGGAACTAGTTGAAGAGCTAGAATGATGTCTCCTCGATCGCCTCTGTACGTCTGATTGCTCGGAGGTGACGGAGGCAGAAGCGCCTGTGGATGACTGGCGTCTCGATGACCTGGGCATGTCCGGTAAGCGTGGAGCCTGAGAATTTTGAGGTTGGCCGTCTTTCAATCCAGGATCTACGCTCATACGTCAAAACATTCAAAAAACGGTGTTGCCACCTAAACTTCCATAACTACTTTTCCAAAAATACGGTACAAATAAATGGGAGCAAAAAGAAGGAGCATTAGACCTTCGGGATTTGGCTCATGGTTTTCCGCTTCCGATGTGGGTTTGAATTCATTCATCTGCACAATTTATGAGGCTGTGATTCAAACTACATAGGGGGCATTTTTGTATTTTCCAGCCCAATCATGGAGTTAAGCAATTTTCACCTCATGGCTATATCGTAAGACTCATTTAAACTATCACTTATAACAAACCAAAAAAGAAGTGAAATTGATGATATTGTTTGCTTAAAATGTTATGATCTCCAAGGGCTTGATAAATTGAGCTTAAACAAATATTTACCCAACTAGGTGTATTTACCGATGGACCGCCATCCCAGCCTATATGAGCCACATGCTTTACGTCTGTGGGATATCCGATCTCCATTTCTTGTTCCTTTTCATTATCTGCAACATAATTACAAACTTTAGTCTTGATTTTGTACTAAAACTTCGATTATGTCATGATAGTTTTATATTTGAATTGAAAAACTGAAGTTGAAGTCAAAGTCGTAATTTTAAATGATGATATTGGTACTGTAAAATTTTTATTAAATATTAAATAAATTCTTTCATAATTCAAAATATAATTTTTATAAAAGTTCTTATTAAACTTTAAAAAAATAGTTTTTAATTTTCATAAATCACCAAATATGACCATTTTGCCCTCTATGAAATGGTTCGAGAGAGAAAAGTAGAAGCAAGGAAGAGGAAGAGAAGAGAAGTTACACACCAAATATTTGTGAAATGTATCTCAGGCCTTTCAAGAGGCCTTTCATCTTTGTGCTCATGATATGTGAAGATTTAAATCTGAAACCCAGAAAGAAAAATAAGAGAAAAAAAAATTATAGAATACAGAAAATAATCTCCATTTTCTATTATTTTCCCATCTAAGAAAGTATCAAAAAAGGGAAAAAAAAAAATTCACACCTGCAGAAGAAAATTGGGTCCAAAACGAATCCATGAGATGCAGAAGAGAAGTTCAGATTAAGTTCAATGAGAAGTCTCACAAAGCAAGTTGAGGTCAACAAATATGCTCATCTTTTGGGTTTACTGTGGGAGAACGACTCCAGAAGGGGAAGAAAAAAAGGAAATAGAAAAAGAATTACATTAGTGTGATTGGATGCTAGGAAAAAAGATGATGATGATGAGAAAAGGAATGGAATAGCAAAGAGAAATGGTGTTTAAAGCAAAGCTTTCGATTGTTTGGAGGCGATGAATTGTTAGTCGGTAATGCCCGTTAATCAAAACCAGAAGTTTTACGAAATTTCAGGTGTGATAATGGAAGGAAAATATCTTTAAAAGACAAGTTTAGAAAAGTTTTAACAGGTCTTCAATTTGTTTGGGAGGTATAGATTGTTTGACTCTTGTTGGTGGATGTTTGGTTTTGGTTTGTTGGTGTTTTTTTTTTTTAAAAAAAAAACTAACATGAAAAATAAGTTCATTAATTATGATCAAATTCCATGCCAATAAACCAAAAACAAAAAACAAAAAACAAAAGGAAAAAACATATATTAATGGTATAAAAAATTTGAAAAAATACGAGGACCTTTTTTTTTTTTTTTTTTAGTTTTTAAATATAAAAGACTAAAATTTATTTTATTTAATATAAATGAGTTTTTTCATTAAAAAAATTATATTTATGACCTAATTAAATAACAAGAAATTTTATTTTATTTTATAAAATCAATCTTTTTATTTATTTTATTAAATAATCTTACAATTAATTTTTGGGGTTTAAATTTTATTTATTTTTAATTCATAACTCTTTTTTCATCTAATCTATTTTAACTTTTTTTTACATCAATTTATTTATTTTTTTATTTTTATTTTTTTGTTGGGGGTGTTAATTTTGTTTGTTTGGTTTTTATATGGAGCCTTTTAATATTTTTACATCAAAATAATTTTTTTTCACTAAAAATTACATTTATTGCCTTTTATTAAATAATAAGGAAAATTTTCATTTTATAAAATCAAAATGTTAATTACAAGTCTTCTCTTCATCTTAAATTGCTTTTTTAATTCATAACTTTTCTTTTCATCTCAATATTATTTTTTGGAGAGTTTAATTTTATTTTAATTTTTAATTCATAACCCGTCTCTTTAATTTATCTATTTTGACTCTTTTATATCAAAATTATTTTTTTAAGGAGGTGTTAATTTTTATTTTTAATTGGGGGAGGGTGACTCATCTTTTATATCAAAATTATTTTTTTTGAGGGTGTTAATTTTTGGGGAGAGGTGACTTATTTTTTACATCAAAATATTTTTAGTGTTGTACATCCTTCATTTTGTCTTCATAACATATATTTTTTATCTTACCTGGTGTCCACTTACTTTGTGCCCTTGCTTAGTATGCATGTAGGATTCCATTTTTTTTTCCTGTTTGTTCTTGTACTCCTTAGTGGTCTAATTGTTACTCGGCCTTGATACTAATTTTTTGAGTCACTTTTAGAGACCTTTTGGAGGAAGTTTTGGATCCATAGTATGATTTTAGTGGCATCCTAGGAGTCCCCATAGTTTCAATGTGTTTGGAGCTTAGATAGGGCTTCATCTGTTTGAAATGGGTCCTTTAAGCCTTTTAGGGGGAATTTTGAAGGTCTAAACCTAAGGCTTTGGGTTTCCTTGGTTGGGTTTTAATTTGAAAAAGTTTTAAAGATAAATTTGAGCTTGGGTAGAGATAATGACATGTGTCAAGGTCTCTACCCTCCTTTGACTTATAAATATGAGCTTGGGGGTCATTTTCAACATCTCTTTTTCTTTTAAGGGGAAACTCTACCCATTTTAAGAGAGAAAAGAAAGATAAGAGAGTATTGAAAGATTTAAAGGTAAGCTTGGCTTGAAGAAGAAGATTTGTGCATACTAGAAGCCAAGTATCATACTTGGGGGGAGTTTCTTTGGTAAGTCTTTTTTAATTCCGACTTCATTTTTGGTTTGTCTATTGATTCTTTAGATGATAGTTACATGGGTTGTGGGTATTGAAAGATCATATGGTTAATTTTGGGTATTTTCTCTTCATCTTAGGGGCCAATATGATTTTCTCCATTCTTTTCACTTTGGATGCTCATTAAATGTTTGTTTATTTGCTTAAATTGATATTTGGATGTTCTTCATGCCTTGCCTAGTTTTGATTTATTTATTTCTTGGACTAATTTTCTATTTGGAGCCCATTAAGTTTAAGAACATGATGTGAGTGTTGTCTTGATTTGTAACCTATGGATTTTCTTTGTTTACCCATTGCGAATTTCATTTTCTCTAATTTTAAAGATTTTGGGAGATGTCTCAACTGATTTTAAAAGGAAGATTGAGAGGCTCATGTGTTTGATGTTTTGTCAAAATTATTTTCCTTAGAAAATGTTCTATAGAGCTTTTTTGCATTTTTTTTTTGTTTGTTTCCTTTTTAAAGTTGATTGCCAACTCTTGTTTTCAACTTATTTTTTAATTGAATTTCAAGCTCTCTTTGATAGCTATTTTTATGGCCAAAGGTTAGGTCTATAGCCATAGATTTTAGCCTTACCATTTTACTTGAAAGCATAACTAGTTGCTCTCAATCTTTTGGGTTTTTTCAAAGCTTTTTAAAGTTGATTTTTGTGAGTCATTTTTCAGCCCTTGTGAATATCCTTTCATGATCATTAAGAGCTTGAATCCATGACTAATGATGGTTGCTATATGTTTTGGCACACATAGCTTGAATCCATATGAGAGCATGCCTTTCCACAAATGCTTTTATGTGCATTTTAGCTACTTTTCCCAAATCTGAGTATAGGCATTCCATGCCTCTTATGAACTTAATTCCATGTTCATTTGAGGGTTGAAAAGGAATGAGGGCCCTATAGTTGAACAATGGCCGGTGTCTTTAGCCAACATCACTTGTTTTTCTAAACTTTTGATTTTCAATATTTCTTGTTTATGGAAACATTGATCATCCTTGCACTCTGAAATGAATGAGATTATTCCTAGCCCTTATGAGCCTTTTGCTATGCTCATTAGAGGATTGGAATGTTGGATTGTCAATGGAAAATAATTTAGGCTAGTGTCAAAGCCCACATATTTTGATTGCCAAGTGTTGGCTACTGACTTCCTGTTTTTGAGTCCTAAAATGTTTTTATAAATCTAAATTATTTGACACAAGTGTTGGTTGTTGCCTTATTTTTGCATACTAAAATGCTTTTGTGAATTAGTCACAATTCTTTCATTGTTAATTATGTTTTAGGCTTGAACTTTAATCTAGACATCTTAAATAAACTTGGGAGCTTTAGCATTGTTGAAAAATCATTTCTATGGTTGTGGAATAAATTAATCTTTGGAGTATTTGTACATTGCCCTGTTTTTTAGTTATGGAATGTTTATTGAAATTTATACCCTTCGATGTTTAGTTAGACCCCTTTGACTTTTCATATGTATTTCAGACATCTTGTACATGTTAGAGAATTTTTGCCTTAATTTTTATCTTACCTCTAACCTTGTCAAATAAATCAATCTCTTACACATTAATATGTTGTCATGTCTTGCACCTTTTGCATGTTTTGTGAAATCAATCTTATTTGGTATACTTTTAGCCTTCCTTGATTCTTGATTTGTGTAGTATACATCTTGAGCATCATAAATAAGCTCTCCCCTATAGCATGACCACCCTTTAACTCTTTGAAATGAATTTATTTTGTAAGTGCATGTATGTTGTCCTGTTTTAACTCCTTAACATCTTTTTCAATACCCTTTTATGCTAGCTTAGCTACTTTTGACCTTTGATTTAAGTTCCAGACATCTTGTACATATTGAGTGATCCTTGATTTGATGATAGTTCTCTTCTTTTATTTCTAAATTATATTTTTTTTCTTATATAAGCTCATTGCCCTTATTTTAAGCATTATTGAGGTACGTTCCTTTCTCCCTTTAATTGTTTAATTCTTTTGCTAAGTGTGAAACCAAGGTTTGGTTAATCTCGGTTTTGATGATAACAAAACATTGTTTAGAACTAATGATTATATTTTAAGTGTGATTAGGCAAGATGATTTCCAAAATGGCAATTACAAAGACATATCAAGCCAAAGAGAAATCATGAAGAAGAAGACCACCTCAAAGAGAAGTGCTTTTCAAGACCTAAGCTTCATAAGATTTCTTTGTAAGGTTGTTGGTGCACTAGGTTTTTTCATGCATTACATTCTTTACTTATGCACCAAAATCATCCAAGAATTAATTCATTTTAAATCTTTTTAAAATTGGATGATTTCATGTTTTCAATTAAAACATTGTGTCAAATATTTTCCAAACTTGTTTTAAAGGTTTTAAGTTGAAAAAGTTGGGTGTTGAGCCAAAAATGGCTCAACCGGTTGAGGGGTATGAACAGTAACCGGTCGACCGTTCAAAAATGCAAAATTTTTTTCTTTCTTCCAGAACGGTTGTTCAACAGGTCAAGGTTGAACCTCGTCCTGTTGAGGTCCGGTCAAGGTCCGGTCGAGGCCCAACGGTCACCTGCCAAGCATTAAATGCTAACGGCTAGTCAACCGATCGACCCCCAGCTCGACCGATCGAACCCTAAACGGCTAGTTTGACTTTTTTCTTCTATAAAAAGGCTCCAATGTTCATTGTTTCAAAAGCTTAACCTTCCAAAACCTTTCTTGAATATATTTGAGCCTTTGAAAAAGTGTTTTGAGTGCACCATTGTTCCAAAACTTGCATATCATTAGTGCACCATTCAATCCTAGTTTCCTATATCATTTGAACTTAAAGCTTTTGTACTAGGATTTTGTGAGATCTTGTAATTGTAAATCTTTGAGAGGAAGTTTTCCAAGAGTGTGGTATCTCTTGAGAAGTGTAAAGGGTGCTTGGAGCCAAAAGTCCAAGATGGTGGATTGTAACCATAATCCAATTGTATTGCTTGAAGGCTTGGTTTGGAAGCCTTGAATTAGTGGAACCTCAAGCTTGGGATTGAAGCCAAAGGAGAGTGGATGTAGGCCGGGTTGCGCCGAACCACTATAAATCTTGTGTTTGCATTCTCTCTTCCCTACTCTTTTAATTTATATGCAATTGTTTTTATATTGTTTATTATATATACTTGCATATAATTATCTCTTACATTCACTTAGTTTAAATTTGCAAAAAGAGACCATCACCCTATTCACCCCCCCTCTAGAGTGATTACCATAGTTTGGATTAGCCTCAAATTCCTAACACTAAGTATGTTGTGCTCTTTAGTGATCTTTATTTGGATTTGATCATGTAATTTTCTGATTTACATAGCTCATATATTCATCATTAGTTTCTTATTCTTTATCACCATGCCTTATGTATTTATGCTTTTATGGTTTCTTAGTATTTATGATCTACTAGTTAATGATCATAATTTCCTCCACTTGTTTAATAGAGACATTTTTAGGGCTTAGAGGGGTGTTTCCCCATGGTAAGTAACTTGACTCAAGACTTAGACTTAATTTTTTCGCGAACATGTTTTTCTTCAAAAATGAATCAGTTTAGGATTTTATTTCTTATTTTTTCCCTTTAAAAATAAACAAAAATAAGTGTTGGCTCCATTTTTCAAAAATCAAAATTTTCACAATAAAAATGAGTCTTGCTATTGAGTGAGGATTCACGTGAAAAAAGCGGGTCCATAGGTGTTAATTTTTATTTTTTTATTTGGTTTGTTTAGATCATAATTGTGAAAGGCACGTTTCAGGCACGCCTAAGCGCAAAGCGGCATGATGCGAACTTTCGACGCCTCGCCTTACTCCAAGCAACACTTGTTGAAAGAGGCGCAACTTAAACACACAAGGCACTCACCTTTGGCTAGACACAAACCTCGAACAAGTTGTAGAGGAGGAGTAGAGAACCCTAATCTAGGCTTTTTTTTTTTTTTTAATCAGGTCAAAACGCAGTGGTTTGAACTATAGCTTATTTTAAAGAAAAAAAAGCCACAATGACGTTATTTTGACCCCTTTCCCTTTAAAACATCTACAACCCAAAATGTTGCATTTTGGTCGAACAAAAAAAAAAAAAAAAAGACCCAACCCAGAATGGGGTTTTGACCCAACAAAAATTTGAAAAAAAAAAAAAAAATTCAACCCAGATTAGGGCTCCTTGACTCATGCTTGCAGAAAAAAGAAGAAGAAGAAGAAGAGAAAGAAGCCATTGAGTAGAGGAAGAAAAGAAGAAAAAGAAGAAGCAACAACGCACCTTTTTAAACACACTATATAAAATTATATATGTAAACTAGGGTGCGCCTTACTTCACTAAAGCCTACACCTTAGTTGCGCCTTAAGCCTTTTAAAACTATGGTTTAGATAGTGCCTTTTAATATTTTTATATCAAAACAATTTTTTATTGTTAAAAATTACTATAGACTCTCCATTTTGTCCTAATAGCAAACATTATTCTATGCGTTTTCCTCCACTTATTGTTGCCTTATAGCCATCCCTTGGTGGTTCATTGTACTCATTTGGTTTACTATAACCTAGTTCACTTAGTGGCACCTTAGATTCAACTCACTTAATTACACTTTAACCCAACTCACTTAGTTACACTTTAGCTTAACTTATTTGATGACACCTTAACTTAGTTCATTTAATGGCACTTTAGGTTCAACTCACTTAATTACACTTTAACTTAACTCACTAAGTGGTGCCTTGGCTTAGTTCACTTAGTGACATTTTAGGAAATTTCTTAATTTCACTTTAAGATAATTCATCTAGATGTATTTTAGGTTGTTTTTAGTTGCACGTTAAAAATTGATGCCTTGTTTTGGCAAGGTCATTCAGCCAAAAAAAAAAAAGAATGAATGAATAAAAAATGGTATATTACAAAGACCAAATAATGTGAAAAAAAAAAAAGGTTCTGATTCTATTGTTTCTTGTTCTTCAAAGATACCAATAGGCTCTACAGATACAACTCGTGACAAAATCTTATGCAGAAGGTTTTTACAGCTAAAATCAACAAATCCTTGGAGAAGAAATGGTAATAAATGTGGGAAAAAGTTCTAAAAATTAAAGCCAAAACCTCAGTAACATGCCAAATGCTCCCAATGCCACCATCAGTTGGGTTAACCTAAAACAGATCGATGCTCTCCACCAACATCTATGATTTCTTTGCCTGCATGGGAAAACAAAATAGTTAAGAAGCTTGGGTATCTATTTAAATGTTATTTTCATGCCCAGATAGAAGTTTAGGACTGATAAAAAGATGGAGCTTATTACCTTGCTCAGGTACTTTTTGTGAAGTTTCAAAGCCTCGTTGCATGCTTTTTTTGCATCTAAATTTCCAGTAATGTCACCCAAGATCTGGATATGTAGTTCTACCATTCTTAAGATCAATGTAGACAGAAAAAAAAAAAAGGCCATCACACACAGAGAGAAAGAGACCTTTACAACGTCATCCAGACCCTTGGCCTCCTTCAAGAATCGCTTGTTCTTGGTTGCAAGGACGCTTGCAACAAGAAAAACAGCAAGAGAACTGTGTTGGTTCTTATATCCGGTCTTCACATTTTTTCTCTCAAATTTCCCACACTTCTTCAGCATCTTGCCATTTGTGTTTTGTGTAGAACTTTTATCTGCAGAAGCACTTGACTCCTCATATGATGAGAAAATGTTTGGGTTGTATTCCATGGCCCACATCAACTGAAATCAAATTTTGTTTGGTCTAAAGATAAGCCAATCAACAGAAAATACTAGAATAGAACCCAGACAAATTCGAAGAAAAATTTTCAATAACAGTGGCTTGTCATTTATAAAAGATAGCCCATGAATGGGAAGGATTCAAACATTATATTGGTTCTTACTTCTTACCTCCCATAGGTACAATGCATCCACAAAAGAGAACTCCCTACGGAAAAGTACCATCAGCATCCGAAATGCAAATAGATATTCCCCCCCATCTAGATCCTCTGCCAAACAGAACAAAACAAGTATGACCATGAAGGGCCTATTTTGAAGTATATGCACATATATGATCATCTCTACATTACCATGCATCTCTGGCCTCTCTAAGGACCTGTTTTTAAGTCTGCACAGATACATGTGTCCTACGTCACAAGCATCTAGATTCTCTCTGAAATATAACAAATTGAGAATGATCAAGAAGGGCCTTTTTGAAGTGTGTGCACATATGCATCTGTCCATCCATTACCATACATCTATTGGCCTCTCTCAGGCCCTGTTTTTTAAGTGTGAGTGCACATACATACATCTTACATTACAGGCCTCTCTCTGTAACAGCAGAAATAGCTTTTGGCATATTTTAGGGAGTTGGGATAGGACCGAATTTTCATGGGTTCTTTTTCATACTTTTCTCATCTTTCGCCATCTCAACAACTTAAGTACCATAAGCAAACTATATCAAGTCAAAGATGTTATCCAAAATTGTCAATGTAACGAGGAAAATATAGTGCTCATGTAAAAAATAGTAACCAACGTACCTGCAATAATATTTAAAAATAAAAATACATGGAAATGCTTGAAACTATAAAATAAGGCCAATTTGGATATCCAACAACACAGCTAAGTGTAATATATGAGTTTTGTGAAGACTTCCACACCCACCACCAAGACAATAGCGCGAAGCCGAAGAAAAAACCGATATCAAGCAAATTTTGACAATACAATGAGCAGACATACATATCAAAAAGTAAAGGAAAAACAAAAACTGTATAAAGACAACATGCATGAATGACATTCAAATATTGGAAGTTCTTTGTTTATATGGTATACCATTGTCACATATTTGTGCATGCACAAAACAGAAAATAGTACATGATCAATCAAATTCTCACAGAAAATTTGTGCAGATTACCACAGCTAAGAAAATATAATTATAGCATAGCAATAGCATTCCCACCAGAAAATTTAGGTTACTACATGAAGTTGCATATTTACACCAATTATACATATAAATTTGTCTAGTTGATTTGTTAGTTTATTTTTTGTCAATAGTAATTGTAGAATTATAGGAAGATTTAATTTGATGATCTGTCAGCAATGTTAGGGGCTAAAATTGAGGAGATCTACAGCTAACAGATCATCTTTTCTTATCCCATGATTTTAGGGGATTTGGTAGTCTGTTACCAAATCCGTAGATATGAGTTTCCATTTTTATAGCTTTCTGTTTTAGGTAGTTTTGATTTTTTTAGGTAAGTAGCAAATATCCCTAAAATAGATGAGTATTATCATCTATATATAGAGGAGAATGTAATCATTATGAAATATAGTGGAATGTTGAGTTTTTTCCTTCCACAACGATATGGTATCAGAGCATTCTCTGAACCCTAATTCCCTTATATAACCAAATACGGCAAACGTGATTCAACTGCTATCGTTTCCCAAATCACCACCAATCAGGAAGCCATGGCTTCCAGCAACAGTAGTGCAAATAGTAACCTCATGCCCATTATAGGACACAAACTAAATGGGAACAACCATCTCCAATGGTCCCATTCCGTAATGATGTTCATATGCGAAAAGGGAAAAGACGATTATCTCAATGGAGTTGTTGCCAAATCGAACAAGACAGATGAAAAGTTCAAAGTCTGGAATGCTGAAAATAATATGGTCATGTCATGGCTCATTAATTCCATGACAAATGACATTGGAGAAAATTTTCTTCTCTATGGAACAACAAAGGAGATTTGGGACGCTACCAAGGAAATGTATTCTAACAATGAGAATACGTCGGAATTGTTCGAGGTGGAGAGTGTTCTCCATGACTTCCGCCAAGGAGAGTTAACGGTGACTTAGTCCTTCAACACACTCAATCGCTACTGGCAGCAGCTGGACTTGTTCGAGGAGCACAATTGGAACTGTCCGGGTGATGGAATCAGGTATAGACAGATTATTGAACGGAAAAGAATATACAAATTTCTGATTGGATTAAATAAGAATCTCAATGAAGTACGAGGAAGAATCTTAGGATCCAAACCACTACTAAATATTCGGGAAGCATTTTCAGAAGTTCGGAAAGAGGAAAATCGAAAGAAGATCATGATGGGCTCTCAAGATTCTATGACAAATCCTGAGAGCTCAGCCCTTGCAGTTAGAGGAAATCCATCCAACAACAATGATCACAAACCAAAGAAAGGGCGACCATGGTGTGATCATTGTCAATGTCCTGGTCACACCAAGGACACCTGCTGGAAGATTCACGGCAAACCTGCAAACTGGAAGCCTCCCCAGTTTGCCAATGACAAAGAAGGACGGGGCAACCTCGTCTCCATGGATGAAAAACCATCACCCAAACCCACTCCCTTTAGCAAGGAACAGATAGAAGTCTTACAGAAATTGTTTAGCCAATCCTTGCCTGCACTTGCCCCCACTGTGGTTGGTAATGGTTCCTTGGCACAAAAAGGTAATTGTTTGAGTGCTCTAAATGTTAACAAGGAGAAGCTAAGTCCATGGATTATAGACTTAGGAGCATATGATCATATGACTGGAGATGAGAAGCTTTTTTCCACTTACAATCCATGCTATAAAAATTTAACTATGAGAATAGCCGATGGTTCACTCTCAAAGGTGGCTGGTACAGGTTCTATTAGAGTTTCAAAGAACATCACTCTTGATTCAGTTCTCCTTGTGCCAAAATTAAATTGCAATTTACTGTCCATTAGTAAACTCACTCGGGATCTCAACTGTGTTACTAAATTTGGCTCAAATCTGTGTGAATTTCAGGTCTTGGACTCGGGGAAGACGATTGGTAGTGCTAAGATATGTTCGGGGCTCTATCTTCTAGAGGTTAATGATCCTCCTCAAGGATCAACTCATCATTCTGATTATTCAGTGTCCAAGAGTCCTATTTTTTTGTCTATGAGTCAGTCTAATAATGATAGTGCAATTATGTTGTGGCACTATAGGTTAGGTCATCCAAATTTCTTATATCTTAAGAAGTTGTTTCCTTTATTATTCCATAATAAAAATCCAAATGAGTTTCAATGTGAGATATGTCAATTTTCTAAACATATTCGTAATTCTTATCCTAACCGATCCTACAAAGCATCTCAACCTTTTTCCATGATTCATAGTGATGTATGGGGTCCTTCTAAGATAAAAAATGTTCCTGGTTCATTTCATTTATTGATGATCACACTAGACTCACATGGTTATTCCTCATGAAAGAAAAATCAGAGGCAAACCAGATTTTCAAAACCTTCAACACCATGATCCAAACACAATTCCAAGCAAAAATCCAAATTTTGAAAACTGACAATGCCAAAGAGTATTTCAACTCCATTCTTAATGATTATCTTTTGAGTCATGGTATAGTTCACCAAAGTTCCTGTGTCAACACTCCTCAGCAAAATGGTATTACTGAAAGAAAAAACTGGCATCTTCTTGATGTTGCTCGCTCCCTAATGTTCTCTACCCATGTACCAAAATTTTTCTAGGGTGAAGCCATCCTCACTGTCGCCTATCTCATAAATAGGATGCCATCTCATATTCTCGACTTCCAGACTCCCGGTCAAATTCTTCTTCAATCCTTTCCCAATACTCGTCTCATCTCCACAATCCCATTCAAAGTTTTCGGGTGCTCAGCTTTTGTCCATGTCCATCAACAACACAGGGACAAACTTGATCCTAGAGCTCTTAAATGTATTTTCCTTGGGTACTCTCCAACTCAAAAAGGATATAAGTGTTACTCACAGGCCACTAAACGGTTCTATCACTCCATGGATGTCACCTTCTTTGAGCAACAACCTTATTTCTCCAAATCTGATATTCAAGGGGAGACTAATTTTATCCAGGAATACCAGCTTTGGGATATTGAAGAATCATCTCATTTCTCTCCTAATTCTGACCAACCCTGCCCATCACTAAATCATGAATCCATTCCTCCTCAAAATCTCTTCCTTGAGTCTCCTCACTTCCTAGAATCTCCTTCTCAAGATCAAACCAACAATCCGCCTACTAATCCACCTCCTCAAAATCTGGACACTATTCAATCAACAAAGAATGATGAGTTGATTACCTACTCAAGAAGGAGAAAGAACCAAAAGGAGATGGAACAACAAGCATCTCTTGAGCAAACCCAAGAGTCTAACCCAAGTTCTAAATCAAGTGAAGATCCATCAGGCAACTATAATCCCGAAACTAATGATGATAGTGACTTTCCTATTGCTGTGAGAAAAGGTGTAAGATCATGCACAAAACACCCTATATACACATTTGTGTCATATGAAGGACTGTCACCGAAGTTCAAAACATTTGTTGCCAACCTCGACAACATCCAGGTTCCTAATAATATACAAGAAGCTCTTGGCTCACCTGAGTGGAAATCAGCAGTGTATGAAGAAATTCATGCACTTGAAAAAAATGGAACCTAGGAAATCTCAGAATTACCAACCAGAAAATGCCCAGTAGGCTGCAAATGGATCTTCATAGTCAAATATAATGAAGATGGGAGTGTTAATCGATTCAAGGCACGACTGATTGCAAAGGGATTCACTCAATCATACGGAATCAACTATGAGGAGACATTTGCCCCTGTAGCCAAGTTAAACACAGTTCGGGTTCTACTATCTTTGGCTGCAAACCTTGACTGGCCTCTCCACCAACTAGATGTCAAGAATGCATTCCTAAATGGGGACCTAGCTGAAGAAGTTTACATGGAAATTCCTCCAGGATTTGAGACACAAACTACACGCAACAAAGTTTGTAAACTTAGGAGATCTCTATATGGGCTCAAGCAATCTCCAAGAGCCTGGTTTGAAAGATTCACAAAGGTAGTTAAGAAACATGGCTACTCCCAATGTTAGACGGACCATATTCTATTTGGTAAACACTCTCTTGCAGGAAAGCTTGTTGTCCTCATTGTGATGACATAATTCTAATGGGAGATTATGAAGAGGAAATCTGCACCATCAAAAGTTTTCTAGCTGCAAAATTTGAGATCAAGGACCTTGGGAATCTCAAATACTTCCTAGGTATGGAGATTGCAAGGTCAAGAAAGGGAATCTCTGTCTCACAAAGAAAATATGTCCTGGATCTCTTAAAAGAGACTGGAATGCTTGGGTGTAAGCCAGCAGATACTCCTATGGATCCAACAACCAAACTAGGAGCTAAGGAAAATTGTGCACCCGTGGATAAAGGGAGATACCAAAGATTAGTGGGTAAACTAATATACCTATCTCACACACGACCAGATATTGGTTTTTCTGTCAGCATGGTAAGTCAATTCATGAATAATCCAAATGAAGAACACATGGAGGCTATGTATAGAATCTTGAGATACCTGAAACTAACACCAGGTAAAGGATTATTTTTTGAGAAGAACCAAAGAAGAGATATTGAAGTGTTCAGTGATGCGGATTGGGCAGGATCAGTACAAGACCGAAGATCAACTTCAGGATACTGCACATATGTGTGGGGTAATCTAGTCACATGGAGAAGTAAGAAGCAATTAGTGGTGTCAAGGAGCAGTGCAGAAGTTGAATTCCGGGCAATGGCACACGACATTTGTGAGGGAATATGGTTAAGAAGGGTGCTAAAGGAATTAAAGATTTCAGATAAAGAACCTATGAAAATGTTCTGTGATAATCAGTCAGCAATCAGCATTGCAAAAAAATCTAGTACATCATGATAGAACAAAACATGTGGAAATTGATCGACATTTCATAAAGGAGAAGATAGAGGAAGGAATAATCAAGATGTTGTACGTGCCTACATGCCTTCAAACAGCTGACATTCTTACTAAGGCTCTACCGAGAAAGGTGTTTGATGATCTGAGTTCCAAGCTGGGGTTAATAAATATTTACCGCCCAGCTTGAGGGGGAGTGTAGAATTATAGGAAGATTTAATTTGATGATCTGTCAGCAATGTTAGGGGCTAAGATTGAGGAAATCTACAGCTAACAGATCATCTTTTCTTATCCCATGATTTTAGGGGATTTGGTAGTCTGTTACCAAATTCGTAGATATGAGTTTCGGTTTTTATAGCTTTCTGTTTTAGGTAGTTTTGATTTTTTTAGGTAAGTTGTAAATATCCCTAAAATAGATGAGTATTATCATCTATATATAGAGGGGAATGTAATCATTATGAAATATAGTGGAATCTTGAGTTTTTTCATTATGAAATATAGTGGAATGTTGAGTTTTTTCCTTCCACAACGATAGTAATGTTAAAAGGTTTTAATCTTAAATGGTATTGAAAATTGATGAGTAAAAATAAATTAAACAATCAAAATTATCTCTAATGAATATAATTTCTTTTTTGGATCAGAAGCAAACAGATTTATAATTTTTAAATACAAGCATAGGACAAGTAATACTTCCAAGATATACAAAAGGAGATTTGAAGAAGAAGAAGACCAAAAAGAACAACTTGAAAATAGCAGCAAAACTGTCATTCATCTCAAGGATATGACCAGAACTCTAATAAAGATAAAATATACCCAATGTCTTTGTTTTCCTAGAACAATAAAATTTGGAAGTGGACTTCTCAGTAAAACAAGCATTATGGCGAGGATTAAAACTAAGTGTGAATACAACTAACCTGACAAAAAAGCTAAATAAATAAATAAATTTTAAAGGAATGGTCAGCATACCAAGGTGTTGATGGAGCTGAGGATCAACCGCTTTAATTATTTCTGAAAGTGTACCCAGCTGAGATTGCACACCTATAGAATTGGTACTAACCCTGAAATTTTCTCTCTTTTTTGGCACAAAAAAAAAAAAAAAGTAAAAAAGGGAAGAAGAGGGATATGAGTTTTAAACTCAAGTAGCCTGAAACATTAAAAAGATTAAATAATGTGAAATGCCATACAAGCCTAAATTGAGGTATAATTCTGAGACAAAAAGCAACAGCAAATAAAGTCACTTCCAATTTTATTATAGGCGAATATAAAACAATTGCACAATGATGAATCCTAATTATCAAGTAGAATCAAGATCTGTCATAATTAAGATTGAAACAAATACCACACACAGTGACAATCCATATACATGTGCGTGTGTGTATGTGTTTGACTTGTGAAAAGAAATTTTTAGGCACCTGATAATTTAAAGAGAAGGTGGAATTCTCCAATTCTGTTTAAAACTTAATTCCAGCTGCAGTTGGTGTCAGTGCATGTTCGTGCGTGCGTGCGTGTATGTGTGATTCCCACTCTATCTAAGGCAACTGTTTAACCATTTTGATTTAAAAGAAAAGATTTGAAAAAATGAAACAAATTAACAAATTGTGCATGCATTTTCATGATTCAAGAGAAATAAATCTGGATACTTCTTAAAAGCATCATTGCATAAGAAAATGAACAGTCAGTGCATTAAAGAACCATCTTATCAGGTTTAAGGAACCCAATTCAGCACAAATAATTTATATTTGATAGGCATAACAACTCTGAAATACTAGAAACAAGAGATGCCAGATTTTTTGCTTAAAAGTGTCAAAACTAGGATATCTGTAGAAATTCAAAATTAGCAAAAATAACGAGAAGTACCGGCAACAAATCTATTTAAATCAGGAGTTCCTATAAAGTAACTATTTAAAACAGAAGTTCTAGACACATTTGTTTCTCTCTCAAAAATGCCAAACTTGCTAAGTCTAGTTAAATGACTCCATAGTTAAAAAAAAATCTAGTTTTCCACAGGTCCAAACTTGGGGACATACTTTTGATAAAAAGAATGATATGATGAATAAATACATGGGAGAAAAGAGGGTTTAGCATGAGCATAGCTCAAGGTCTCCAGTGTTAACGTATTCAATGATTCAAATTTGTTCCATATCCTTTGAAGGGGCTACTTCATATGTAACCCTCCTCTATTAATTGCAGTTGATAAACTGTTAAGCAACCACCTAGAACCCCTTCCACACTGGTGGGCACAAAATCCCACACCTAAAAACATACATAAGGAGAAGAAAAAAGAAAGGAAAATGTGAAAGATAATAATACCTAAGGGAGGCTAGGAAAAATGATGCTAGTATTCCAGACAGCAGGGGAAAAAACATTTCTTTAAGTATTTCATTTTCACGCAGAATATGAAAAAGCAAGCTTGCACTTTGTAATTAGTTTTAACTTCTAACGTCACTTGTTAAATAGTAACAAATATCAATATCAGTTAAAAACAATGTAATGATCTTTTATTAACTACCGATCACAAGCAAGAATCCAACTCAACTCAACACTCAACTAAGCCTTAATTCCAGTTATTCAGGGTCGGTTACATGCATCTGCCTTTTCAGTATTCCACACTACCTACTGCCATATCAGGTGTCAACTTGTATTACACTATTACATCTTTTTTTCCAACTAAACATGTCCATTTTGGCATCTCCTTGTAATTCCTTGATGAATATTGACTTTCTTACAGGTACGGTCATTGATTTTCACAGCACATGAGCAAACCAACTCAATGAACTTTTTCATAAAATTGCTACCTACTGTAGCTACCTCTAATTTATCTTAGTCATTTGTTTCCATTGTACTTTTCTTGTCTTTCCATTATCCATCACAGAACCCTAATTTCAACTACACTCACTCTCAAGACATAGGAACCCTTTATCATAGTCTCATCACTAGCAGGAGTTAAACCAAAGTTTGCTTCATGTCATTGAGAGGCTAGATGCCAACAATAAGATCTGAAATTAGATTCATGATTACATGGTAGAAGATTTATGTTTCTCAACTATGCAGGGGGATTATTCACCAAGCAACAAAACATAGAAAAAGTAGAAGAAATGGAAAAATCCAAGGAAAATGAATCTTTGGAAGAAAACAAATGGTCTCTTCATTTAATAATGATTTAAGTCAACATAAAAAATGTGTTCAAATAGTTCTTCCATTATTCTTGAAGCAGAAGAACGGGATTGGAGAATAGGACTCCAGTTAAAAGTTGAAGACAGTTTTTAAAGAAGGACCTTCAACTAGAGTTCTGAATCACAAAGAATAGAATCAGCTAGACAGTTGATCCTTTTTTATATCACTCGAAAGTTTGGCTACCAGGTATGCAATAATACTGGTATGTCCAAATTATGGAACAGTACCTTGTCAGAATATTTTGATGAACAAGGAATACTCAATCACATTTGTGAACGTCACCTTCAAGGAGAAAAAATAGATGCATACCAATCTACGCATTGCTCGCTCAAAGCACCAAAATGCATCCGCTTCATTTTCAATGAGAATTACCATAGGAGAGCAAATATCATTCATTCCTGCTCAAGAAAGATTAAGCTACCAATGTTAAATCTTTAATTTTTTCAGTCAAAAATTCGGAAATTTACAGTAAATTACCTTGGCAGTAACCAATATCATTGTCCATCCAGGCATAGACTGCAAGAACATCCCAGAGCTTCGCCTGATTGGCTTCATTCTCATAAAACATAAGTGTTCGATCTGTGCGAACAACATCTAAACCTACAGGCCAAATTTCATAGGTCATGTTAAGGATTATTGGACATTGAAAGAATTTAATAGAAAAAAGGGCTTAATTTCAAGGATACAATGGAGAACATATCTGTAGACAAAGCTGAATGGAGAAAAAGAACTGATATAGGCAACTCAAAGAAGTTAGGATTAAGGGCTTTATTGAGTTTGGTATGTCATGATTTATAGGAGACCAATAAAATATACCAACAATCACAAGATAAGCCCAGTACAATTTGAATGGAAATACAGAAGCCTTTTCTTTTTCTTTTTCTGATAGGCAGAAAAAGAGACGGTATATCCCTATGTAACAAGTTTACTCTCAGTTTGGCATATTCTACAGGGTTAAATGTTTTGTTTGGCACTTCCAACCCAGGTGTAACTCATTGGCGATGAGATATCCATGTTGGGCCTAACACAATGGTCAATATCCTAGTTGCATTGGTGTGTCTAAGTAAGTACAAGTTATTAGCACGAAGATGTTTAATAAGCTAGAACGGAGCTGCATGAAATCGCATTGAGAGTCACTGTGGCAGGGGCAAGAAGCAAATAAAGGAGTAAAAACAATGCAGCAAACCGAAGCAAAATTAACTTCAAAACTCTATTTTAAACTAAGTTTTGCACAATTTGCATACCAATTTGGTGCAACATGAGCTTCCACTGAATCACTTTCTTGTCTGGCACAGCATCATCTACATGCCCCCCATCATCTAAAGGTGAATCGAGAGGAGAGGGTGTTGATGTGGCTCTGATATCATCCTGTGAATTGTCATTGGTGGAAAGATCTTGTACTGGTCGACCATCTACAGTGACAATCGGTGTTGTAATAAACTTTCCACTGCCAATAACAGGCGCCATCTTTTGACACTCAGCCTTCAGTGCACCATACTGCTGCCTAAAAAGATCAATATAAATTCAATCGAAATTCAATTTATGCCTATACATATGGTTTTCAGTTTTCACTGCAAAATTATGAAGGTCAAAGACAAATAAATCAACACAAGAACATAGAGGATAGCATGGCAAGCCACTTACATGACCTCTGTTGATAATTATTTGTGAGGGTATACTGTAATCTGAGTACTGGGGTTATTATTGAAGTGCAGTATATAAAATTTACAAATTCAGTTTATTCTTTTCTAGTTAATAACACTTACTCTTCTCCTATTCCTATGGTTTTCTCACCTAGTAATGCTAGCATTCCCATCATGCTTACACAAGAAGAGTATAATCTTCTTCTCAACCAATGTCTTCAATCAGTGAGTCAGTCATCTAGTTCCACAGAGACTGCTATTTTGGGTCATTCATATACTACCACTGTTTTATTTTCTTCTACCTCCCATTCTTCCACTTGAATTATAGATTCAATAGCCTCTTCCCAAATGACTGGTAAGTCTTCAATTTTTTCAAACATTCCTAATTTGTCCATAAATTCATTTGTTATTCTTGCTAACGATTCTAAATCCCAAGTATTGGGAGAAGGAACCGTCTGTCCTGTTCATAACTGATAAAAATTAAACCAAGACGATATTCTATGACTTATATCTCTTGTGATTTTTAATTGTTCGATGTTGGATGGATTTTTTTTATATTTATTACTACGTACACTGTGTTAACTTTATTAAAGTAATTCAATGATATCAAGCTATGATCAACTAAATTTTTAAATGCATTCATTATATTTTGGCATAGAAATTTAAATGTATTTTAAATTTCAAACTCAAGTTGACTTTAAAAACCAATTGGACAAACCTAAATTAAATTCCATCCAACCTATCATCTAAACCGAACCAAACCAACCTTAAACAAGCTTAGTTTGGTTAGATTTATCCATTACTAAAAGGCCGGTTCAATTGATTCAAGCATAAACTGACCATGTTGGTTCAATTAATTTTCCTTCAAAAACTGATCAAATCACACCTTTTTACACCCTTAGTTTCTTCAATGTAGTGGCATTCTCAATTGGGTCACCCTCCACTTCATATTCTTCAGTTTATGGAATTTCCAGATATATCAAAGTCCAAGTTAGAATGCCAAGCCTGCGAATTCTAGTCCTTTTCATCTAATTTCATTCAGACATTTAGGGTTCATATCGTGTTCCTACTTCCTAGCATTTTAGTATTTAAGTATTTCTTAAGTTTTATTAATGATTATTCTAGAGTTACTTTGTTACATTTGTTAAAAAGATAAATCAGAAATTGCTTCTATATTTTAGTCCTTTTTTCATACAACAAAAATTCAGTTTAATGTGTCCATTAAAACATTTTTGTTCAGATAATGCTTTGGAATTCTTATATTCTTCTATCACTAATTTTGTAAGAATAATAAGATTATTCATTAGACACCTATAAAAAAAAAAAAGATTATTCATTAGACATCCAGCTCTTACGCTCCCCAACAAGATGGAGAGGCGAAGAGAAAAAAACACCTTTTGGAAGTCGTTTCTTCACTTCCTTTTTTCATATGCAAATTCCATAAAAGTGTTGAAGCGATGTTATTTTTACTGTTTGTTTTCTCATTAATAATTTCCTATCCAGTGTACTTGGTAATCAATCCTCATTTTCTGTTTTATATTCAAACCTTTCATTGTTTTCTCTTCATCCATGGCTCAGATGTGTTTGCTTTGTGCATTATATGGCTTTAGGTTCAGATAAATTCTCCTCGGGCCACAAAGTGCCATCCTTGGGTATTCCAGAACTAAAAAGGTTACAAATGCTTTATCTAACTACAGGTGGATACTTGTGTAGACGTAATATCTTTTTAGTTTACCCCTTTTTTTCTTCTGAAGGGTTGATTCTTGATGAATAACTCGTCTTGAGCTAATAATCTTCCTCTTCTTATTATTCCTATGTCTGAACTGGTTACATCATCAGTTTCCAAAGTTCACTGGTCTCAGAAACTTTTGTAGGTCTACATGAGCATGAAAGTGACCAGGACTGAGATTGCTCCTCTAGTTGAACAACCTGTCATTCAATGGTCAACTTCTGACAAAGGTTTATCTCCTATTATTGATCCTTTGATTTCATCTAATATTGATCTCCCTATTGCTGTTCAGAAAAATAAGAGAACCACTAGTCAGTATCCTATTTATAAATGCCTTGATTTTGTGCATTTTTCAATCCTTTGCTTTATTTTTGTCAATTATTGTTATTTCCAAGAATTACCAGGAAGCTTTCTATCATCCTGGTCGGAAAGCTACTATGGAAGAGGAGATGAATGCTTTGTATAACCATGACACATGGAATTTAACTACTTTACCAGAGAAAAAAAGAAATTATTGGTTGCAGGTGGGTTTTTGTTTTCAAATACCACCCAGAAGGTATTATTGAGAGGTTGAAAGCAAGACTGGTTGCCAAAGGATATACACAAACATATAGTGTTAATTATTGTGAGATTTTTTTCACCTATGACTAGAGTCAACTCAGCGCACTTGTTAGTTTCCTTGATTGTTCATTTTGACTAGCCTTTATACCAACTTGATGTCAAAAATACGTTTGTATACAGTGACTTGTAGGAAGAAATCGATATGGAGCAACCAGCATTTGTTGCTTAGGGGTAGTCAAGAAAGGTCTGTAGGTTGAAAAAAGTTATATATGGGTTGAAACAATCCCCTTAGGCATGGTTTGATAAGCTTAGTGGAGTACTAATCTCTCATTGTTGTTCTTTAAAGTTTACTAAGATCACTCACTCTTTGTAAAGAGTATACGGTTAGGTATGGTGGCTTTAATTGTTTATGTTGATGATACATTTGTATATGATAGTTATATATGTAGGATTGAATAGGTGAAATTACAATAGCTTAGATATTTCCTGGGCATTGAGGTTGCTTGCAGCAAGAAAAGATTGGTTTTGTCTCAAAGAAAATATGTGCAAGATTAATGGAGACCGGTAGGTTAGGACCGAAACCCATAAATGTATGTATGGATCCTAATGCATAGTTAGACAAAGTAAATAGTGTGGATTTTGTTAATACAAGAACACATAAAAGTTCTGTTGGAAAACTTATATATTTGACTACAATTCTTCTTGATATTTCATTTGATTTAGGTGTTGTTAATCAGCATATGGAGTCCTAAACAAGTGCATTGAGATGCAGTTTATGCACTTTGCCCTATTCTTAGAAATTTGAAAGGAATAATTAGGATGGCTATTTTATGTAAGATGAACATTGAACTTGACATTGTCACTTATTCATATATTGATTAGGTCAGTTTCGATGCAACAAGCAATCTACTAGTGGTTATGACACTATCGTGAGAGGTAATCAGGTAACTTGGAGAAGTAAGAAGCAAAATATTGTGGTCAGAGTACAGTGATATGGCTCGTGCTACTTGTAAGCTCATGTGGATACAAAACCTTATGAAAAAACTAGATGTTGAAACTAAGAAGCCAATATTTATGTGTTGCTACAATAAGTCACTACATACATTGCTAGTAATCCTATGTTTCATGAGCACACTAAATATATTGAGGTGGATGGGTACCAAGTTGAAGGATGGAAAGCCATCAGGAAGGTGTGGGACCTCGTTAATAGTAGGGTTGCTTTTGAAGTGGGTAATGGAACAAGGTGAAAGTTTTGGAAGGATAGGTGGTATGGGAAGGAGCCTTAGGTGTGTCCTTTTCCTTCTCGTATACTCTTGATTTGTCCAAAGATGCTCAAGTGGTAGATTTATGGGATGAGATAGTGGGGGATCATTAGAATCCGTGTTTCTACCTTGTATTAGAGACGGGAAGGACAATACCCTTCCCATCAGGCATTTTTTGGAATTCATAGGTGTTGACTAAAGCAAGCTTTTTTTCTTAGGAAGCCTGTTAGGGAGAAGTTTTGACATTAGATCAGCTTCAAAGAAGACAGTGGTCATTAGAGAATAGATGTGATTTTTATACAAATAAAGGGGACTCAATCAATCACATTCTTCTTCACTATGCCAAATTAATGATTTTATGGCAGTTATTGCTCTCCTTATTTGGTGAAGCTTAGGTGCTCCCTTCTACAGTCAAAGAAATTCTATTAAGCTAGCACAGCTTGCTTGTAGGAAGAAAATGGAAGAAGGTATTTTTTAGACAAAAATCCGGAAGAGCTTTTAAAAATGAGGAGCAGTCTGATTTGCAATTTTTGTTCTTAAGTAACTTGTTAGTTTGGGATGTGATATACATTAAAGAAAGCTCAATGCCTTTGATTGATTTTGTAGACTAGTTGAGATCATGTTGAGAGATGGAGTGTTGTTTTTTGTGTTCTCCCTTTTGTGGTTTTGTCATTATTTAACAACCTTAGCAACCATGATTTCAAACTCAAACTGGAGGCCACAATTTAAGGTAACCAGTTCACAGGGTCCAACTAGCTGGTCTGTGACAAAAATAAAGCAATAACAAACCAGATGGTCTGTGACAAAAAATAAAAGGAAATCTAATGCATATCATTTTGATAATTACCCAAAGCAATTAGTACCACAAACCCATCAAGTAAACATAGTTTACACCCCAAAATATATTTCTCTTAATATTTTTTAATGCCATCATACCCCCCCAAGAGCAGGACTGCTTGATCATCCAGTAGTTCAATTGTCAAGCCCAAATTGCAGTTGGAAACTTATATGAGCATATACTTTTCAAGCTGAAACCTAAGAGGAAAAATAATAACCTGACATAATAAAATGATTCCCAACAGTGCTGAACTTGAGCTATGTCCAATATTTACAGTCATAATTTGCACGAAAATATTACCTCCTCTGTTGCCTGAGCTCATTTCGTTCATCAAAGGTGCTGTTGGGATCAAAACAACCCAACAAGAACTCCCAAACTACCCCTTTGATTGATGGATGAACACCCTGGAA
This sequence comes from Vitis riparia, assembly GCF_004353265.1. Classification (NCBI taxonomy): domain Eukaryota; kingdom Viridiplantae; phylum Streptophyta; class Magnoliopsida; order Vitales; family Vitaceae; genus Vitis; species Vitis riparia. Next base: position 23,752,714 of record NC_048437.1, read on the forward strand.
TGAGCACCAAATTTAATTGAATGTTTTATGTAAAAATATATCGATCTGATACATGAAAAAGCATCAAACATATAGTCCACAAGCATACTGCAAATGGCAAAATCAACAGTTACCATCAGATATTAGCTTATGAGTATGGCAATATGAGTACAATAAGAAGTTAAAACAGAAAAGGGTAATCCCCAAACAGGACAGGATTTAAGATGTTAGGAGGAAAGAAAAAAGATGTATAGATCCAAATTTCAAAAGAATGTTTATCCATCAGGATCCATCAAGCTCTCCCTTCAATATCAGAATCCGCTAACTCATTCACTAACCTTAGCAATTACAAGAATGTCAGAAGTTTTTCAATGCTTTGTGAATTACAAGAAAACTACATGGACCTTTAAACTGCTACAAAATTAAGAGATAATGCCTCAGATATTGACTCCATCAGCTGCATTAGGATTTTTTATGGTTTATCTGTGGTTTGTAAATTAATGACATGGACCTCAAATTCCATGCAGATGTTCTTAAAAACTGCTGGTTTGTTGGATACTTTTACAAATTTTGAGATAAAGGATAAAGGTTGATGCAGATACCTTTCGTTTCCTTGGTCTATTTTCCGGAACACTTCTATGTTTCTTCTTCCCTTATACCCAAGATTCAAGAAGATAAACATCAATGCTCCAATAAACACAAGTTCAAGTTCTAGAAGAAAAAAATCAAAGACATGGAACCAGCTATAGAACACTAATCATAATGATTTATTAAAATCTCTATCGTTTTCTTCAATAGAAAGGGTACTTTAATCGGTGAGTAAAATGATGACTATGTAAAAATAGCCATTTAATGGATATAGTCAGAATACAATTACTAATGTGGAAATCAAATAAATTAGAAGTCCTGTATCGCCCTAACGTACAAGGCACGCGATTTTTTTTCACTGAATTCAGAATCAAAAGAAATTGGTTATCCACTAGAGGCCAATTAGATGATACATGTCCAACTAGAGTGAATTACATTTTTTGCAATAATCTTCATGATTCAGCAACTCTTTCATAGTTATTACCAGTTAAATAAGTCCAACAGTAATTCTGTTCCATAAGTTCAGAAAGAAGCTTCAAATATCATAATAGTAGTAACATTTTGACAAGCTTACGTCCAAATGATGTATAATTGGGAATGCCTTTTATTTTTTTCCTTTAATCACACTGATATTCAAATTTTAAAGAAAGTCTCTATAATTTATGTGAAAATAGATTATGAGAGATACAAATGAGTCACATAAGTTGTAATATTAAATAAGAGAAAGAGAAACTCATCAACAACTTGTCCTAAAGATTGTATCTCAAGTTTGCAGGTTTGTACATGGAGCACTACGAGAACATTGTGAATTAGAAGTGTTTACCCTTGTTGGAGCACTACAACAACATTATGAATTAAAAGTGTTTACCCCTCGTTGGATCCGTCTAAGCACTTTTTCTATATCTAAATGACCATCTTGAGAGAAAGCAGCATGCCATCTTCTTGCACTAAGTGTTTTCCCTGCCTGTGAAAATAGAAAAAGAGGGTGCAAAATGCTTTTAGAGAACAAGTCCCATATAAGCATGTCATAGTGAAATGGCAAAAGAGGACTATAAACACAACCATGCAAACCCAACTCTTTAATTCAAAATTGTGGCAAGATGATATCTTGGGAAGTTACAGCATGCACTCAATAAGCCAATGATAACAAAAGACATAATTTCCAGTTTAGGACAACAAGGCCTTCAAGAGGTGCTATTGCCACATTTTTTAGCACAGATTTTCAGTGTGAACACACTCATCTCTGACAGAGCATATGCAATGCTGTAAACCATCCTTTGGCACAATTCTGAATTCAAGACTACAAGAGATGTGGAATAGTATTGAAAATTTGAGATGGTATATGACAGGGAGAGAAAGACATGAAAAAGGTCTATTGTAATTGATTCCATCAACTTTAAATAAATTATCAATATGCCCTTAATCCTTCTTCCAAGTTCCTGTAAGGTGCAATGTGTTTTGGCATTATTTTTAGGACATCAATTTCTCAGATACAAAAAAGAAACTACAGCCATTCCAGAAGACACCAAAGGAGGCAAGAAGAACTTGGCTTTCTGTGATAGTATAGATGACAGATGAAATAAACGTGACCCAAACAATTAAAAAAAAAAATGCAGATATGCTTACCCTCGGCTTAAATCGGATTTTCGGAACATCACTTTGGCATTCAGGTCTAATTGCATAAAATGAGTCCACCTCTCCATTTGCCGAATTCTTCATGAGGATCCCTGTCAATCCCTCACAGCAAACCATCCAATTAATCTCCCACTGCCACTTTCAACAAAATATCTAGAAGAAATAAACAACGTATCTCAATGTTTATTCAATCTGCAAATTCCCATTCCCAATTCAACAAAGATGTCATATTCCTGAACCAACTATGTGCCTATCATAGCCCAAGAAATTCAATTCCCTATCCAAGTTAAAATTTTCAATAATGTTAAATCAACATTCTCCAAACTACTTACAAAAACCATAAGCATTTGATACAAAAACCCCAATTCAAGAAAACCCAAAACAGAAAAAACAAAGTTGCACTGTATCTACAAGCAACCATTATTATACCCTTTTTGGAGCCAAAGAAAACAGAAAACCCAGATTCTGTATCAATGTATGACGGAGTAGACACTGAAACAAGGGCAAATATGATTAGGGTTTTGTTGGAATGAGACAAAGAGAGGGAGGGAGGCCTTGAAAATTGAGGAAAAAGACTGTTATGGCTTCAACGGTTGTGTGTTATTAGCAATTATATCCTCTTCTTACCCTTTGAAGTATCTGAATTGAGGACATTCAAAGGGTAAACAGCCGATCATCCAATAGAAAACTCCAAATAAGGGTTGGGATTTTCTCCTGCTTTCTCTCTCTTTTTCTCAGCATCTGCAGAGTCCAACTGTCGTTATTTTGTGAGGTGCTTTAATTTAAAATTTGAAAGTAACCAATGAACTTACATTAAAGTTTTTATTTGCATTTTGGAAAATATGTGAAAAGAAAATATCAATATAAACTGATAATCACTCCAATATAATGGCCATGTTTGGTTAGGCGGTCCGAAAAACTCGAGAGAAAATGGAAGGGGAAGAAAATAAGGAGGGAAAGTGAAAGAAAAGAAAAAATAAAAGAATTTAAAATAAATTTAAATTTAATAAATTATTTTTATATGTTTCTTTATACTTATTTTACTTATTTTTTTTTAATATTTAAAATTAAATTATTTTAAAATAGATAAATTTTTAATTAATTTTAATTATATTCTATTTTCTTTGATATTTTTCATAATAAAATCAAACAAAAAAAACAACTTTTTTTAGTTTTTTTTTTTTTTCTTTCTTTAATACCTTTTCAAAACCAAACATGGCAAAAATATGAGTTTGAAGTTTGCCTTAAAAAAATAATGACTTTTAATTATAAAAAAAAAATTGTTACTTAAATAAAAAATTCTTACTTAAAAGAACATAAGATTTTACATAGAAGTTATAACTTTTACCCAATCTAAGGCTTATACTACTCATCATGAAAGGATTATATAGGTGTAAGAGGGTAAAAAAAATTGTTCTTATTTAATTTTATAACATCAATTTCTTTTATTAATCAATTAGTCCCCTTGTCTATGATTTTTTTTTTTTATTAGTGATAAAAAGAAGAAAAAGTTATATAGACTACTAGTACTAAAAAGATAATTTTGTTTTAACAATCTTCAATATTAGTGCTATATACTTGTATACTTAATTGGTTATATCTTTATGCATCTTGTCTAGTATCATTATCTTGTCAATTGTTAATTGTTCTTTGTGTTATTTATATTAATTATTGTATTTTTGAGTGCCCTCGATATGTTCCTTAATGTTCTTAAACTTGACTATTTTCTTATATAATAAAGAGTACATATTGAGGGAGCATATTTTAGTAACCTTGGTTTTGTTATCATTAAAAAAATGGGAGATTTTCGTATCAATGTTTAGTTAATCTCAATTTTGATAATAATAAAACAAAGTTTGAATATAATATTTTATATTTCAATATGTTAAGTGAGAAGATTTTCAAATACGCAATCAAAAAATTATATCAAGTTGAGGAAATCAAGAACCAGAATAATACTTTAGATGGATGGTATTCTAAATTCAGTATTTTAGAATTTTTTTTATAAGGTTGTTGATATACTAGGATATGTCATATTTTATTAAAACATCTTATTTCATCCATAGGTTCTAAATCAACTTTATATTTTTAAATTTTGGGTTTCTTAAAACCAAATAGATGAATATGTCTAGTCATTGATCTTTAAAAACTAAACCTTTTTGAACCAAAAAGGATAAACTCTTTAAAGGTTGTTTTTTTTTTATAACTCCTTTATGCAATTTTAATTATTTTTATGAAAAATGATATTGACTATTTTAATAATAAAAACTCATATCTAACATGATTTTTTGTCATTAAAAAGGGTTTTTCAATCTTAAGTTTTCATATTGATCCAATTAGGGTCGTTAAGGGTAATTTATGCATCAATTTTTTATATGTTTTATATATTTGATCAACGGTTGACCAAAGTGGTTAAATTAGTAACCGATTGGCCAAAAATGCGACAATTTGGAAAAAGCATATTCCAACTAGTTGAGGTAGAACCTTGATTAGTCGAGGACTAGTCAAATTGTTGTTTAATCGAATGAGCTTTTGGATCTAACACTCACCTATTAGTGCATTAATTCCACCATGGCTAGTAGCCAGTTTGACCGGTCAAGTCCATTGGTGACTAACAACTAGTTTAGATCTCTAATTTCTCTTTGAAGACTTTAAGCTTCATATATTAAAAAGATGAAAATTCCAAATCTATTTCAACCTTAAAACAAAGCTTTTAAGCAAACTTTATTCTTAAATTTGCATTTCACTTTAATACACCTCTCAATACTATTTTATTTGTATCCATTCAACCCAAAACTCTAAAATATGATTTTTTTTTTTTTTTTTCCCTTAATGTGTAATCCTTGAGAGGTTTGCCAAGTGTGGGATTCACTTGGGGAGTTTAGGAGTATTGGGATCTCTTAAAAGGATTCATTGAAACCATAATCCAATTATGAAATTTTAGAGACTTTGTCTTTAAAAGTCTTGTTGTGAGGGTATTTGGAACTACAATCCAAGCATAAAAAGCAATGAAACTCTCAATAGATTTGAAGTTTAAGGAAAATGGATATAAATTGGGTTACATTGAACTATTATAAAAATAGCTATATTATTACTTATATTTGCCTTTCCACTCATAATTGTAAAATTTATAAAAATTGACTATCACCTTATTCAACCCGGAGATTACCTTGGATTACTTGGCACATAAAACCTAACAACTTTTACCTTAACAACAAAACACAAAGTGCTGAGGTGGCAAGACAACAAGAAGATGTGCTCCCAAAAAAGGAAATTAAAAAAAAAAAAATCTAACCTTGTGATCATTTGGATATCCTTCTTGATTTCTATTTTTAAAAATAAAAATTAGTAGTAATTTTTATATAAAATTTAGTAACTCTTATATATATATATATATATATATATATATATATATATATATGAACTTACCTTATATCCTTAAATATGAACCATTATCTTTCTAAGAGAAGTCCGGAAAAAGTTCATACATTTTATATAAGAGTTACTACCATTTTCTATTTTTAAAAACATAAAATAAAAAATGCCTCCAAACAACACCTCAGTTACTAGATTTGTAAAGTGAGATAATGCATCAATTGCTCAACTAGTTCTTTGCCTAAGTGTGTGATGTTTCTTTGTTTCCTATCAAGTTTCAGCCAGATCTTTGCCTCAGTATGTGACATTTCTTTGTTTCCTATCAAGTTTTATGGCTTGATTTGTTCATAATTTGTTGCTTCTCTTTCATAGAAAAAATATTAAAAAGTTTAAACTTCCTTGATAATAATTAAAAAAAAAAAAAAAAGAAAGAAAGAAAGAAAAGAAGGGTCACAATGAAATAGACTTATTTTCTAATAAATTAAACATACCTTCAATATATTTTTTTTATCTATAGAATTTATGAGCCTTAATAGAATTATTTGTTATGGTTCCAATGCATACCTATAAACATACTGATCGTCTAGAAGTTGTTAGTTATTCAAACTAAAATTTTGTTGGATGTGTAGGCACAAGAAATTCAACTTCATGAAATGTTTTCCACTTCACTAGAGGTTTGATATCTTGAAACTATTATTGCTTCATCTACTATAAAAGTAAAGTTTTGCATGCTATGAAACTACTAGATAGGCATTATGGTTAAAGAATTTTATTGAAGGCCTCGAGAGTGTTGATTCTATAAAGACCCATAAGGATTTATTGTGATCATTTGCCTATAATTTTTTTTTTTATCTAAAAATAATAAAAGTGGAAACTAAAAGCAAACACATCAACATAAAGTACTTTATTGCTAAAGAAAAAAATTAAAAGAGATGAAGTGTTCATCGAATAGGTGAATATTGCATTAATGGTTGCAGATCCTATGACCAAAGGATTGGCTCCAAAACAATATAAGGATCATGTGAAGCATATGAGTACTTCATAAGATAAAATTATGACTAAATATAACTTTTATTTAATTTATAATTTGTATTTCACTTTGATGCCTAAGATAAAATGCGGTCTTTTTTAATACAACATCAACCAATTTCATTAATATGATTATGCACCCATGTGCCAATATATTTTGTTGTCTAAAAGAATAACACTAGTTTTCACTATCACATTTTAATTTGAAAAAAAAAAATCTAGAACTTTAGTCCTTGTTTTACAACGCGTTTTATATCCTCTAAATAAAAAAATATTAGAAAACACATTTCACAACTAAAAAATTATTTTTCATTTTTTGTTCTTAAAAATAGAAAATAGGGTGTTTTCATAAATTATTTTTTAATTGTTTTCATTGATTTTTTTTAAGGTTGTTCTAAAACGCAATCATACAAACATGTGAAATGATTAAAAATAAAGAATAAGATATATAAAAAAATTAAAACAAGTTAAAAATATTTTAGGTTATCAAATAAATTTTTGTTCTACAAAATATCATAAACGATTTTAAAAAAACTATTCTAAAAAATTGTTTTTAGAACTATTTTCGAAAATAGTTATCAAACAAGACCTTAGTGGTGCTTGTTTGTAAACTAGTCAAGAGTGGTGCCCTCTATGGTGGTCATCGTGAATTAGTTTTCTATAACCACAAATGGTGCTTGATTTTTTTTTTTTCTTCAAGTTGATTTTAGCAACCAAATTGATACTTATTAGAGTCTATTTGGAAGTGCTTTTAAAAAACACTTCTAGCATAAAAAGTGTTTTTGGAACAAAATTAAGCATTTAATAAAATTTAGAAAGTACTTCTAAAAAGTTGAAAAATCCTTAATAGTGTTTCATAGAGAAGCATTTAATAGATGATTCTTCAAACAAAAGCTTTTTGAGAAAATATTTTAACTAAAAACGCTTTAAATAAAAATACTTCCAAACACATTCTCAAAATCCCTTTTGCAATACTTTTAGAAAAAACTTTTAGCATAGGAAAACATTTATGGAGAAAAATAAGGCACTTGATAAAATTTTAAAAACGTTTTTAAAAAGTTAAAAGTCCCTTGCAATGCTTCTAGAGAAGACATTTTAATTAAAAACACTTCAAATAATATATAAATTATTATTTTTATTTTTTATAATTAATTTAAATTTTAATAATATATAAATTATACATTTATTACTTCACCGATTTCACCATTGTTTCAACCAAAAAACCATGAAACGATAATTTTTATAATTCAATAACTAACTAATCCGGTTTTAAAAACAATGGCTTTTTGTTTTTACTTTTAACTAGAAGTTGAAATTGAAGACCAAGTGGAAGCCATGATTTTATAAAAATAATATTGGTATTGTAAAAATTATTAATCTTGAAATAACTTTGTACATGATCAAAACTAGAATTTAAAAAGTAATATTTTCTAGACTTTTATATTAATTGTTTTTTAAGACATTTTTTGTTAACATATAACCCATCAAACGATGGTTTCTTGCTTTGTTTGTTAATGATAATATTAATTTTAAGTAAATAATTAAAAACTATTAATTAGAAGAAGAATAAATACTTCAATTCAAAGCAATGGGATGTTCAATCGGAGAATATATAAAATAATAGAATTTCGGGTTTAGACGGGTTGTTCGTACCTCTGCCCCATGTCAGTAATAATATCATTGGATTGATATTTTACTCATCCAAACTCAATCCTACCTCATTAACCTTGCCCATACCAACCCCATTGAGCCTCAGGTCGGAAAAGATGGACAAGAGAAAATAATGGGTAAGACTGAAATTAATTTATCCTACTTGAAGAAATGCCAATTTTTCACTCCAAATGCTCACCTTGCAGATTAAGCATACTATAACTTCAAATCATCCTTCCTAACTATTACAACATGAATTTCCTTTTATTCCCAAATGTTTTAAAATAATCTTCAAATACTCTCTAACTCTTTCATTTCTCAACATTATTTACCAACCAACTACTCTCTTTTTTCTCACCCAAACGGCAGAATTATTGAACCTACTTTTCAAGACAAGTACACAAAACAATGGTATTTGTTGGGACGTCATTTGTTTTGAGTATATTTGGCTCTGTGCCAGTCATGAGCATCACAGAGTGGCCTCCCCAGGATTCGAACTTGATGGTACCAGGAGGGTAACGTCCTAAGCCTTAAAGATTGGACCCAAGTTCGAATCCTGGGGAGACCACTCCGTGATGCTCATGACTGGCACAAAGCCAAATATACTCAAAACAAATGACATCCCAACAGTATTCAAAATACGATTATTGTTTTACAGACAATACAATTGTTATATTAAGTTGATAATTGGAACAATTGCAGTGATTGTAAACTAGTTACCTCAACTTTCTGCAAAGAATTCACTCCGAAGAGCTTGTATGGAATTTGATTATGATAAGAATGTTTTTAGCCTATAGCACTTCTACTAGAAGTAATTTCATACAAAATAGACTAGCGTTTGAATATGAAAATTCAAAAAAAAAAAAATTCTTAGGTAATGTATTAAGCAAATAAAGAGAAAATATAATTTTTGACAAAAACACCAAACTTCACAAACAGGGTTGGGTTCCACTCCTTTTGATATGAAATGGAAATGCCTCTTACAAGTTACATCTGCTTGCATTTCCAAATGAAACACTATTCTAGGTTAGCACATCTTCATCCCATCATACCACAACACTTAGTGGTGTTTGTTTTTCTGGACTTATTTCTAAATTAAATTAAAGAATAAATAATATTAAGTATTAAAAAAATCAAAAGATTTATGGTGGTTCACTTTTAACAGAAAAGCTATATCTAAAGTGATTGATACTGGGTCCTTACAACTGAAAGGTCACAGGCAATTTTTTTTCCCCCTAAAGGGTTCTTAGGCTGCCTTCTTGTCAAATTCGTAAGTATATTATAAGGAAGCACTTTTATGAACACAACTCATGGATGTTATCATGACTTACATAGAAATTTTGGAATTCAGCAGCCACATATTTTTCTACAACAAATTGCAGTAACATTTTTCTTTTGTTGTCTCTTTCTCGTCTTCTTGCAACCAACCCAAAGAATTTCCCCCCAATTTCTTTTCCATCATAAATCCAATAAAACAACATATAAACACAATCCAGATACCACATGCAGAAGGGGGGGAGGGGGTGAAAGGACAAGCAAAAACAAAGGAAAAAAGGACTAAAATATACCTACCATCATAGCAGGGAAGACAAACATGCCATGCCAGCCACATTCCACCATTCGCCGCTGCTAGGAGGAAAGAAAGCAACGGACATGAAGCTGATTCCTAAAAAAAATTTGAATAACAATAGTCTTGACTATTGTTCTGGATGGTGAATAATCACCAGTCAGCAACTCAGCCACCCTTTGCAATGAAGCAACTGGCATTCTCTTTGTAGACAGATTTCACTGTAGCAATCCAGAGTGCAGCTTTGCATTAATTGCAAAAATGCAATTATATTACCTTCCAGATGAAAGCATACTTGAGGATTACATGACCAAGTTCGGATGATGTATGCAGACCATGCTGAGTTTTCATTCAAGGAGTATTTCCAGGTAACTGTTGTTTCTTCATTCGATGCCCAAGCTCAAGAAGCATTAGCAGCGTTCGTGTAGGCAACTGTGAACACAGAAAAAGAGGCTCAAACCGCTTCAGTTTTCTGCAAGACAATCTACATATTGCATAAAATAAGTTATATATCATTGAGTCTTTGAATACTCAAAAACTTGTATAAACAGATTGTATCTGGTTTAAATGGCTCACAGGTAGAAGACTGAGACCTTTTGAGACTCAACCTCCAATTGAACTACAGTAATATCAGGAAGTGATGAATTAAATTAGGTAGATTTAACATGTCTTTTAAATCATGTCATATAAGATCAACAAATCATGATTGGTTTGCTTTGTTGCATGATCAATCTCTTGAGTGGGGCTTCTTTGGTAACAAGCCCATTGACAAACATGTACCAAGTGCCCAATTTTGACATTTACCACTCAGTTCTGAAGCTTAGGTGTGAAACTTTCTTCTTCTGATATGTCACACAAACATAGATATTTGCACATGTTGAGCTTCCAATTTTGTTTCACAATCCCTAAAGGAAAAAACAAATTACTAAGGTGGGGTTTTGTTACAGTTCTTTTTTTTATATATATATAGAAATTCCTATAGAAAATATAAAAATTCTTATACAAAAAAAAATAGAAATTTACCTTGTGCTCTTAAAAACTCTTTCAAAATTTTTAAAATTTGAGGAAGTGAAAATTCTTTACTTAAATTTTAAAAGTGTTTTCAAGTACATAAGGTAACTACCTACTTTTTCTATATGAATTCCTATATTTTTATAAAACTTTCTATTTCAAAAACAAAAAATAGGAAATATACACAAACATGCATTGAAGTTTTATATTTTAATAACCCCTAAATTAACAGGAACAACAACATTCCCAAGTCTTGGCTTATCCAATTCAATTATTCAAATAAAACAGAAAACTTTGTTCTTGAAAGGAACTCTGGTATGCTTACTCTCCCTGAGGCCCCCCCATATAGTAAACTCACCTCATCAAACTCAAAATGGAGCTTCAAGTGATTCATCCCAAACTTCTGCACTTCCATTTGAGACATCTTCACCATCTTCTTCCATTGAAAGCCTAATGTATTCTCTATGTGCAAAGCGGTCCCACTCTGTCAAAGTTGGATCCTCTCGTTCCTGCTTGCCAAATAAATGCCAATGGGAATACTATAATGCTAAAGGAATAAAATACAACCTGGCAATGATTGATTACTAGGAGCACCTATAAAAATGTTGAATTTACCTGGCGTATTAGAAATGGATCACGAGTTTCAAAAGCCATGAACTTATTAAGATTGAAAAGAATATTGAAAACATTTCCAGAAAGTTTGCATCCCTTCAAGTCACGTAGGGTGATATATTCTTCCCTCTGCAAGCAAAAATCATGCCCTGAAAATGAGTTATTGCTAACTACTAGAACACGGGAGATGATCTGGGTACGAAAAAAGCCGTGACCTCTGGTGCAATCATGTCAACTATCTGACATAAGATATCCTCAAATAGTACAGGCTCTTGGGCCATGCATTCCATTCGATGCAACTGCTCCTCGTAAAAGAACTGCATTTCATTCAGTGTAAGCACTCCATTTCCATCCAAATCTATGCACTTGAACCTGGAAAATAAAAATTCACAAAGTGAGTGATGCACATTGATTACATAACAAATAAATTTAGAGCATCAAATTAAGCTACTGCCTCAAGCCTAATCCCATATACAAACTCTAGGAGAATACTTCAAACCCTATTCATTGAGACTTGAAAGAAAGAATGGGATGCTAAGGCACATGCTCATACCCAGGTTCACCTTAATTTTCTGGCTCATTCCTCCTAAACTAACTAAATGAGGAACTGTCCATAGAGTTTCTTTTTGCACACAAAAATGGGGATCCCTTTTCTTTCTTATTCGACAGATCATGGAAATTTGTCTTCCCAGTATTTGTACAGAAGCAGAGACCAGGTGTCCACAAACAGGATAAGCCCCTAATCAGTATCTCAGCAAGACACAGTCCAAAAGAATGCATGACATGAGCCATACTAGAGTAAGGTCATGTTCTAAACATTATAGGTCTATGCCAATGCAACATTTTTTATAATAGTCCAACAGATCTACCATTTCATCAAATATAATCATTTTCTTCACATTTTCTAATTTAGAACATATTTTCCAAGAAATGTGAGCATTACTTGAATCAATCCTTCCACATGAAACAAGACCACAAAATTTAATGGTTATTCACCACAAGCTAGATGTTTCTTTTCCATTTTTTTCCACAAATATGCACTTAAAAATATAGATTGATAGTTCTAAGCTAAAAGCCTAAAACCATGACCTGAAGGTTGCCACAGCCTTCAGTACCCTTAAGCCCCCATAAATAAGCCAAGAAGTTGAGGTATAGGAAGACTTCCCTTATTGTAAAATATGCAATGACTAAAGAGCTCTTCTAAAATTAAATCAACAGCTGAGTAGAAAAATAAAAAGTGATTAAAAAAAAAGGAAAAAAAAAAAAAGCAAGGTATACCAATATTCAAGACCAGGCTCTGATGACTTATCCTCCTCTGACAGCATGAAGTAAACAAAATCTTCATAACCCATCTTCCCCTCAATCTTGCTAGTAAACTTTCTTGGAACCTGAGAAGATAATTGAAGCACAAAAAACCAAAAGGTGGAAAAAGTCATTTTACATAGCATGTTGCTTCTACTTTAAAGCAGTTATTAATTTAATCTGAATCTTTTGGAAATATTACAAGATAAAAGCAAACCTGTGAAAATATTCTATCAACGATCCTGTAGGTAAGAGCATGATTACCATATCTGATGAGATTCTCTTTGTCAATCAAGAAATCATGATCTGTGTCCAGCTCCCAGAACTTGCAGTATATAACATAGAAGTGTTCATAAGAAAAGTACCTGCAGTTGAAGTGAAGACATGGGGCCTAGCAATTCATCATCATAAATAACTAGTTAATCTAATAATAAAACAAATATACGCATGTGTCTCTCTGTTGTTGAGAGCAAATCTCAACCAATATCTCTAAAACTATAAGGGAAGAATACATAATAAAAAAACATTTCACCCCTTTGTTATAAATGAATACAAATGAACACCTATCTAAATGGGAGCATCTTGTAGTACGACTAAGATACTCTTTTAAGAATACATGATATGAATTGTGTCAAGAATGTGTTACGTTAGCCTAAATAAAGAAAAATTTGCCAAAACATAATACAGTTTGTTTTTTAAAGTCAGTCAAAAAATTGGCCCACCTTCTAGCAAAGCCAAAACTGCTTTAACAAAGGAGAAGAAGTTATATTTCTTTTTTTAAGGTTTTCAGATTGAGCGAGTTAACAAATTAACTATAATCAGCCACCTTGCAAATCAGGTTTATGAGCTTAGAGCTCCAATAAACTAAAAGTTTGAGATTACATGTTCCAAAAGAAACACTATCAAAGAAAATCTTTCTTAGTCAGTGAAACCTCTATGCACCACAATTTTTTCTCTCTTTCTTTCTTTTTTTGGGTACAGAGCTCATATACATCAAATTTTCCTGCTTTCAACAATTTAAGTCACAGTTCCTGATTACTGTTCTAATGTAAACAATGCATAAAGTACCACCAGTATACCAACCTCAGAACTTTGTTAATATCCTCTTCCTCATCTGCATGTTGCATTGCAGCAATTAAATTTCCACGTTTCAGCTCCCTGAGAGTAAGACGACCATTTCCTGATCTATTGATGTAGTAAAATATTCTGTATATGACAGTTTCAGCTGGACCATTACCACACAAATTTATTTTGAAAGCATATCAGTAGCAGAATGTTAAATATCTAGTTGTTTACAGAAAATAATTATAATAGTAATAACAACAATAATCATACTATGTTGGAAATATCCAAAATAAAACTGAAACTCTCTGTCCAAAGTCCAACCTACAGCATAGTATGTCTCAGTCAACCTAAATAATGATAAAATCATATCCAAGAAATAACAATAAAGAGCGTGTCAACCATAATTAATGACCAAATCATATCCAAGATATAATAGAAAAGAACACCTCAAGCATAAATAATGAAGAGATCATATCAAAAAAAGAAAACAAAAAGAAGAAAGCACACACACACACACACATTGTCAAAATGGTTTTGTTTAAAAGAATCAAACGCATATAGCACAGAGAGCAATAAACAGAATCCAATATCTAACAAATTAAAGAAACAGCACAGACTACACTTCTAGGATGCATCATATGAACCTGTTAGTTGTGCCGCATTTGTTAATCACGAGCCTTTTTCCTTATAGATTATTACTGGTCCCGTGAACCATACATCACTATCAACTTTAAAGGTCTTTCCAGCTTTCTAACATTCTAGAAGTAGGAGGAAAGTACTCTTTTCTGTTCAGGCTTACTCAGATTCGCAACTCAAAAGGTTGCAAAAATAATATGATTCTCTAACTTCAATATAATTTTTTCTTCTTTTCAAACATTTTCATAAAAAGAAATGTCTTGACTAGAAAGTAGCTCAAAAAGCTTTTTCAAATTATACATGCTACCAAGGAGTCACAATGCATAAGGCTCCAAGTGGATTGATGGTGTTATCAAGAAAATGGATGTGTTATGAAAACAAAAAATTCTGACCCATCTCTACCAGCCCCAACCATGACCTTGGGAGTGATCAGGCTAGTATTGTGATAGCTCGAGTTAATGTTGGATTAAGGGGTTGAAACACCTCAATCAGCCTCTACCAGGGTACAGATAGATTGAGGTCTTGGACAAGCCAAACCCAACTTCTACCATACTATACATGATAGGTAGGATAGGCCACCTCTCTGATCAAAAAAAAAAAAAAAAACATCACAGAGAGAGAGAGAGAGAGCACGCACTTCATACTATTTGTGCTCCATTTCTCACACTCCATCTAGAAAGAATGGACATGGTAAGAACCATATGAACTTTACTAATGACATGCTCCAACAGAGAAAACCATACAATGTGCTTAGCCCAAACTGGTGTGTCATGTGTAGGGCATAAGAACCATATGAACTTCACTAATGACGTGCTCCAACAGAGAAAACCATACAATGTGCTTAGCCCAAACTGGTGTGTCATGTGTAGGGCGAGTGGGGACCCTATAAATCAGGTTTTTTTACATAGCCCTACGTCATTAACATTATGAAGTAGATTATTGACTTTTGGGGATTGATTGAGTTCTACTCAGAAGAGTGGAAGAGATTTTGATAATATCATTTAGAGGTTTTGGGGGACTTCCTTGAGGCAAGATTTTTTAGCTGTCTCACTGTGATTTGGACAATTTGGTGGGAAAGGAATGCAAGGAGATTTTAGGATAGGTTGAGGACTCTAGAAGCAGCTTGGAACTTGTTTAACTTCTCTCCTTCACTATGGGCTTCTACTAGTGAAGTTTTTGCAAGTATCCTTTTGAACCTCATTATGCTAGATTGGAACATAGTTTGTACAACCACTAGATTGACTAAGGAGACACTTTGTGAATGGGCGTCACCTCCAGTGGGTTTTGTTAAAGCTAAATTTTGATGAATGCTCTTTGGGCAACTCGAGGAAATTAGTGATTGAAGGGTTGCTTAGAGATCACTATGGCAAAGTATTAAGAGCATTCTCTAAACCTACAAGTCAGGGTTTAGCCATTGGGGAAGAAATTCTCGCCCTTTTGGAAGGGTTGTTACTGGCAAATGCTTCCGGTCTTTCCAATTTTCTAGTAGAAGATGATTCTACTATTGTCAAACCATGGACGAATAAGAAAGAGAGAGGACCATGGAAGTTTGATGGATGCTTGAGCCAAATTATTGACATTTCTTATAAGTTAGGATGTTCCATCTCTTGGGCTCCTTGCTTAAGCAATCAAGCAGCAGATGCATAAGCTACATGTGGAGCTAGACATATGGTTTCTTTTATAGGAGATTTATACCTCCCTGAATTGTAGCTAGATATAACTTTTTGAACTAGTATACATTTATCTATCTTTTTATCAGACTTCATATAGAGCATTGTGCACTTTTTGGAAGAACTTCTCATCCTTCTTTGTATATTATATTTCAATGCAATGAAATCATTATTTCTTATCAAATAATAATAATAATACTTTACATAAGGGAATTTTATAGAAACAAACACAACGTAAATCTTTCTATTACAATACAACAATTTTATTTTTTTTTGTTAATAAACGAGATATATATATATATATTTATATTAATGAAAACATGAGAAGGATAAGGAATCCTCCCCACAATTACAAAAAAACTTGATCATAATATGATTGACCTCTACTATAAAAGGAGTCTACACAAAAGGTTTAAACTACAAATGTCTTTTCTCTCAAGGATCTCCAAACCCTTTTGATTTACACATCGAAAGCCAATTGAGTTGGATAACACTGAGAAGAATGCCTTTAAAAGCATCAATGCATGAGGCCCTAAAGAGGAATAGAAGTGAAGTAAATCTCACAACCCCTCTATCGTCCTCCAATTATCCTAACAAATTCTACCATTTCTCTCTCACCACACAATCCAAAGCAATGTGTGATTAGCTATTTGCCAAAGGATGATGCCTTTACTAGAGCTCCATATCGCATATACTCCTAGGCGGAACCCAATCAATCCCAACTTGTCTAAATAGACAATGCCCAAGCCTTAGAGCTATCAAACAATGCAGAACGAGATTCTCAATAGATTCTCCACTCTGCTTACATAAAACACACCAATCAAGCCTAAGGGATTTGAAAGGTCTTCTCAACTATAGCATATTGTTGGTATTTACCTTTTTGTGTGCCACTAACCAAACAAAAACCTTAACCTTAAATGGGACTTTAGATTTCCATATAAATTTGGCTGGGCAGAATAGAACAATATAAACTCCAACTCAACCCCTGATGAAGCCTTTTACACGTCACAGTATGTGAACCATGGCAATAAAACACCCGTAAAGGTACAAAAAAAACAGAATGGGGTGACAGACAAGGAAGTATGCAGATAAAATTGCATCCATTTAGAAGAAAAAATCATAATGAACTAGTCAACTAATCCAGTACATACCATATCTTTCCTGAAATTCAGGTGTGCTTTGTAAGAATTCCAAACCAGGATGGGTAGCCAAAAGATCTTGCAGAACAGGTTTAAAGTCGGCCTGTACCCAGGTTCCACATGTAAGCATGGAATGGAAAACAGAGTCAAGTAATCAGCCAACAGCTTTTGCAGCCTGACAACAAACCTGAGTAAGGTATTTGCAATCTGGTTGCTTTAGAATTCTAAATATTTGTGTTGCAGCATCTGCAGTGAGCATATTGCCATCAACCCAATATTTGATGAATGCATCCCTACAAACATAAGAGCAAACTTAGCACATATGATATAAGTAAATGCGATTAAAAGAGTACAATCACACATCATCTAAGGAGGAATGATTGATTAAGTCAGAATATCAATCCACTAACATATTATTCCCTCCATAGCACAGATTACCATTTTAGGTCAAAAAGAGAACCACAATACCTGACACCTTGACAAACTCAATTGCAAAATGCAACCAATTCTCTAGAGGTGTGGTGTGATGGAGGAGAGATCTCACAAAGACCAAATGACATTGCAACATGCAAGTCAAACAGAACTCCAAAGATGAAATTTTTTTTCCAGTGAACATTTTAGAGAAGAAAAGGAAAAAAAAAAAAAAGGAGAGAGAAGAGGGATACACATGGGTTATACAAGCCAATAACCATAACTAACTTACCAAAAAGCAGAAAAAGAATTCTATTGTGATTCTGATTGCCAATGCAGTATAATTGGCAGAAAAAGAAATAATAGTAACTCACTTAAAAGGGGAGGGAGGGGGGAAGAAGAATATACTTGCCAAACAACTGAAGTAGCAAGAAAAAAAGGTCTAAAAGAGCTATTTTCTCTCATAGAAATCAATTAACAAAGAGATGATGTGGGAGCAAATAAACTGTAAAAGTAATCATAACAGAGGAAAAATAAAGATACATGTAAAATTGCCTACTTTGTCACTATTCCAATGCAATCGGTATCAATCTTTCTGAAAAGAGCCGAGGAGAAAAATGATGGTAGTCTGCATATGTCCTTTGTGACCGATTTAAATTCTGCATCACCAAAGAAAAAACACTTATTCCATCCAAGAGAAGAAGATTTTTCTTCTTTTCCAGTGTAATGGTGGGTTAGGTTAGGTCAGGTTAGGTTTTGGCATGGAGCTAGAAGAACATATCTACAAAAATATTAATGAGTATCATAAATCAGACATGCATCTCACCATTTATTTGCAATCCATCCAAATGGTCATCAAAAATGTGATTGACTCTAGAAAGACATTGTTCTTTTAGCTCTTTTGGAGGTGGACGACCATTTTGAAAGTAAAACTGCACACAAATAAAAACATACAATATCGAAAGAATTGGTTTCTTTAGCCCTGAGCAAATAATGGAAACCAGCATATTCAAATCCAGGAAGTAAAAGCCCTTATTCCTGTAGGTGACACAAAAGACTTTAGAAGTGAATCAAACCTGAGGTATGGGTTCTCGAACTGGTTCAGTGACCAATTTTAGTGGAGAGCCTAGTGAAGAAGGGCTGGTTCTCTGCTTTGAAACACGTGGAGAAGAGGACGCGCTTCTTGGTGAAATGGGAGGAGCACTGCCAGCAGGAAACAGGGAAGGCAATGGATTATTTGCAGCAGAATTTGCACTGGAACAGTTCACAGAAGCATTGAAGGAAGCACCAGCTTTTGCATCATTAATTAAAGATTTCACCTGCAATTATGTCAGAGCAATAAGGAACATTTTCAGAAAACACAGATTCCACGTATTGCCTATAAAGGAGTAAAATAAGGAGAAGAACAAAGAAAGATATTGAAATAGAATAAAACATAGGGTACATATTAAAGTGACACAAGAATAATAAATATTTCATCTAATTATCTAAAAGTAACAAAATTTTATTAAAAACTTTTAGCAATAAGAACATAATAATATGATACATTAACAAAAAGAAGTAGTTTGTGCTTCATATTAAAACTCTCCCAGCTTTGAGTCTCTGTTTCATTTGCTATAAGAGTTGCATGCAAAATTTTTCTATCCTCCACAAAGCATGCAGATAAGCAAAAAGTTTGCATAACCTCACCACCAAACTTATTGGTTTGAAGTCTTTCAAATCCTCTAGTCTCTACTCCCCCTTTCTTAGGGACTAACACTAGAAAAGTTGCATTTAAGCTTCTTTTAAGAGGGTCTTGCTTGTAGAACTCCCTAAACAATCCCATCACCTCATATTTTGCAAAGTCCCAACAAAATTGTCAAAAGGTTGTGGAGACACCATGGCCCAGTGGCTTTATCCCCACACAGGCTACAAAGGGCTACATAAACTCAGAAAACAAGGTCTCCAGGTACTCTAAATCATAGTTTTAAAAGGTGTGCTTTAACACCTTGTTTGCCAAGGCATGTGCCTTGTTGGAGAAGCATGCCTTGTCCACTTTACTTTTTCTTTTTAAAACACTTTTATTATTGAAATTTATATAATTTCATTACTTTTTGTTGAATGTTTCTTTTAAATGTTTGAAATCATAATTTTTTATTGATTGGATTAAAATTTGGGTCATATTTTATAAAATTGATATGCGTTCTATATCACATTTCACTTCACTCAAGCACTTGCCTTATATTGCACCTTACACTTAAACTATAGGAGATTTTTGCACCTTAGATGTGCCTTTAATCTCATTAAGACAACTATGGAAAGCATTAAACCACCCCTTCTTTATATTTGCATCCTTTATATGAAGAAGTCAAGGCATGACCCTTCAATGTAAGAAGTAGCATTCATGAAATGCCAAAATAGAGGATGCTAAATGCCTCTAAAAATCCAATGAACTTGCAATGCAGGAATACATGATTGCTACTTCCTAAGCAAAAAAAATGTTTCTTAGTTTCACACCACAGCACTACACCAAGATGAATGGGAATGAAAACATGGTACCAAAGGAGAGTGCTCCAAAAAAAGATTTAACAGATAAGCCCCTTTCTAGACGCCTTCCCACCAAAAGGAATCAATTCCATCCACTTTTTTTTTTCCTGATAGGCAAATCAAACCTATCCATTCCAATGTTATAAGTTTGAAGACCACCACCATCCCATACATCCAATCCTAGCAACCTCTCATGAAACAAGGATTCTAATGACCATGAAAACCTTTGAGCTCCAACACTCAAAAATCATAGTTCATATAAATGCAGTAACTTCAATACTTCAAAGCTATCACTATACATATAAATATTTTAGCTACAAAGTTCTTGTAATTGTGTTTTATAGAAATGAAGTGTTTCTCCTGGTGTTTTGTAGAAGTGGAGTGTTTCTTGTAGTGTTTTCTAAAAGCAAAGTGTCATTATAAACAAATTTTGGTCCATGGAAGAATCCACTCTTAGGTCCCATAAGAGCATTTTCTAGTGTAATGATATATAAGCCTATAAAATTTTCCACTAATAATTTTTTTTTTATCAAAAACAAAGGATATATTAATTAAAGTGAATAAAAACATAAGAAGGATGAGAAATACTCCCCATGATATAAAAACTTGATCAATTATAATATATGATTTTCCACTAATCATATATTAAGCTTGTTTACTTTTGCCTTTTTTTTCTTGTCTAAAAAGGTTACTGTTCATATTTCTAAATATCCTCCTATGTTCTTAGTTTTACATTGTTACTATAACCAACATATGATTTCATACTTTGCTTGACCAAATGCAAAGGTCACCTAATAACAAGATAAATCTCTTCCCTTCATGGTATCTTAAAATCTATAACATGAGTCTAAAACTAAACTTTTTTCCATGTAAAGAAATTAATGGGAAAAAAAAGTCTACTTCCATAAATTTCTTTTATCATAAACACACTAGATCTTTTTATCAATTAAATAAATCGAAAGACAAGACACCCTTCCATAATATACAAATCTTATCAAAATAAGAGAAAAACCTCCTTAACAAAAGGCCATACAAGTTGATCAACGAAAAAAGGTTACAAAACTCTATGCGCCAAAAAAAGAAAAAAAACACTAATTACATTCTAAAAACACAAAAAAAAAAAAAAAAAAAAAAAAAAAAAACATCTAAGAAAAGACATCAAATGCTTTGCTCCTATGTTAGCAAAAAAGCCCGCCACTTGATTGGTTAACCAAGGAACCCAACAAATGAAGCATCAAACTGTATAACAATATCAAATATTTGGTGTAGCAACTTGTCAAACCTCCATAAACATCTTTCATTCTTAGCCACCAAAGAAATGACAATAACAAAATCTCCCTTCACAACAAGAATGGACAAGCCCAAAGCTTTAGCCTGAACAAGACCTTATAGCAAAACCAAAATCCTAGCCTCAATAGCAAAAACCTTACCTACAGGTTTAGAATAAGCTTATATCATGCACCCTAACAATCTCTAATCACCCCATAAATTCCAAGTTGCCCCAAGGTACCCAAAGAACATCCATAAATGTTTAACTTGATGAACACTTCAACTAGTAATGACCATACTTGAGGTCTTCTTAGCTAACCTCTTCGACTTGTGTACAAGACGCCAATTTAGTAATATAAGGCTCAAGAAAGTGGTTGTGAAGGCTTCAATGACAAAGGCCCAAAGAGAGGAAAAAGAGTTAAACAAGTCACAAATTGCATATGTTGCCCTCAAAACATCCTAAAAATCCTTGCATTTTTTCTTGTCATATCATCCAAATAAAATTAAGGCTACTAATACTCCATAAAAACTTGTCTTCAAAGCACTAAAAGCTTGTGAAAGAAATGATCATCATCTATGTCACCATAAAGGGCGTGACCTAGTTAATCAAGTAAGGATGAACAATTCATGCCACAAACCCAAAGCTATTGTGCAATCAATTGATATATGACACACCACTCCCAATAAAGAACTTTGAAGGACTCCACTTTTGAAGCATATTATTGGTATTGAGCCTCTTACTAGCCACAAGCCACACAAAAGCCTTTACTTTAGGAGATGCCTTAGATTTCCAAATTAAGTCAGTCAAAGCAAAAGGCACAATAAAATTCCAACACAGGGAAAGGGAAAAGATACAAAATAGAATAGATAGAAGAATCTCTTGTCCTTACCACCCTAACAAGATTTGGGTATTGAAGATGAAAGGGTAGATCACCACACCAAATGTCTTCCCAAAAACAAATTCTTATACCATTACCCACAGAAAAGGGAGTGAAACAAGAGAGATTAGAAAGATCTGAGCAATAGCTTCCAAGAACAATAGAAAACAAAAATGTAACTAACTGACAATAGTGTTGATATCTCAACATTAAAATGTGGCCCATAAATACTTAGAATGAACCTTCCTTTATATAAGATCTAGGTGCTCTGGCACATATTCAATTAGCACATTTAATTTATTTATTTTGTTCAACTATAAAAAAAAAATACTTAGAATGACCTTGTGCCATATAGCATTGTTCTCCTTAGGAAAACCTCTACAATTCTTTTTATAGAAAATGAAAACAAAAGTACAAGAAAGATGATTTATCTTTCAAAAGAACTATAACAATGCAAAACATGAATCAAGAGAGGTAGCATATCAAAACAAAAGCTATAAACTCAAGCATCCCTTTGCAAGCTAATATCAAGTCAATCAATACGGCAATAAAGGAACTAAAGGTTGATCTTGAAAAAGATGAGCCAAAGGCCTTACTTTCCTATGATTCTTAGGCCTTATTTAGGTTGGCTTTCTGCTTCAATTAAAATTTGAAGCCCTAGTTATGATTTTAAAGGACTAATTTTTCTATTAAGAAAATTCCATTAAATATGAAACAAATTCCAACATTAGTTTAAAAAATAATAAATAATAAATAATAATAAAAATAAAAAATAAAAAAAAAAGTCTCTTCACTCGGAGAATATTTGGTTGGGTATTCCATGTATAGTGCAAGATGATAGTATACATGCTTCCTTTTTAATTCAACCACTAGTTTGATCATGAGGCAATTATGATAAGCCTCTACTCTATGAGCCTCTTATACTTATGTCTAAACACCCAACCCTTTTTTATATGCAAGGGAAATAGATTAATGATCGACTACCAAACCCAAACAAATGGAAAGATAGCAAGTGCTAAAACATGAAAAAGGAAAGAGAACTAGAAAGGAAAAATCACATGGCTACAATCCCCATCCCTTAGCCAAGATATCAATTAAAAACAATAAATTTGTTCCTTTGAAAGGTGGAAGAGTACCAGAGAAAAGTGTGAGTTATATAAAACCAACAGTTTAAGATCATCTAATCGTGCCAATATTTTATACAAACAACCTCTATATTTGGCTTCATCAATCATCACAACCGTGAATATAGCATGTGTCTAACTACCATATATTCAATGATCTTTTCGTTTTATAATGCACCCAATTAGGAAATGCTTTTGTATGGTTGATAGTCACCAAGGGAAAATACTAATTAGCAACAATTTAGAAAAGGACCATTATCTTCTAGATGATGTTTATTTAGGTGATGATGAAAGGTTATCAAATCATCCACTTAATGTCTAAGTCTTCACTTTTCAAACTAAGTGAACAAGTGCATTTTTTATATATATAAGAAAATGAGAATATATTCAAAAAAGCCCATAACAAAAAGGGGGGCATCACCCAAGAACACAAGTACACAAAGTGAGTCAAAAGATAAGAAAAGAAAACTAGAAAGAGTTCAAAAGATCGATGAAATTAATAAGGGCAAAACACCATCATGCAATGAGTTTCTTGACTAAAAAAGAGAACAAAATAGACTCTTCAAGTGATTGATCCAAGTATACCAAATCTTCAAATATTCTACAATTTTGCTCTTGCCAAACAATCTAAAATAAGCACATTAGAAACATCGTTCAAACATTCTTGCACTTCTTCCTAATAAAACTCCTATGCAACTACAATAAGATCTCTCAAACCAGCCTCAAAAGCATCCAATAGAGGCTAACAAGGAGAATACAAGATGCCATAAGATATGAGCTTTACTAGAATGGATCAACCTTTGGTTGTCTATGTATTCATAGCTCTTGCACAAGCAACACTACCTAGGTTTTCTTTTCTCTTTTTTTTTTTTAGGCAAAATGGGAAAATATACCAAAAACTTTTGCAAAATACAAAAAATGCACCAAAGCATAGTTTTAAAAGGCACACTTAAAGCGAGCCTATGCCTAAGGCATAACCACTCCCTAGTTATAGCATCTTGTTAGCCAAGACATGTGCCTTATTGAAGAGGCGCACCTCCTCTACTATACTTTTCCTTTTTAAACGCTTTTATTGTTGAAATTTTTAATAGCAAATTGAAATCTATATAATTTCATTACTTTTTTGTTTAATGCTTCTTTTAAATGTTTGGAATCTTAAACTTTTTATTGATTGAATTAGATTTTAGATCATTTTTTATAAAATCGAAATGCATGCTAGGTTAGTTTTCACTTCACCCGAGCATGCACCTAGTGTTGCGCCTTACACCTAAGCTATAGGAGACTTTTGCACCTTAGGTGCACCTTTTAAAACTGTCCATCAAAGTTCACATGATGCATACAATAAGCACCAACTGAAAAGCAAAAAGGAAGACAATAAGGTAAAAAACAACCTCCCTCCCCTTATTAAGAACCCAACCGATCTACAAAGCCTATCATGGTTAAGGAATAGTCATCTATATACACTCTGACCTGATCCAAAAAGATACACATAAAAGAAGATTTGATAACTTGACTCAATTGTTCTATATTTTCAAACGGCCTCTTATTTTTCTCCTTCCATAATGTCCAAAACAGCAATGTATTCAAAGGCGTTGGTAAGGCACGCTTCAAGGTGCACCTTAAGGCTAAGCTTTTCTAAAATGCCTTGAAGCATTCACAAAAGTGCTAGACTCCCAAAGGGCGTACACCTCTAGAGTTAGAGTGTATCTAAGGCGCGCTTCGGGTGCATGTTCAATGTGTTAGTGCTTAAGGCATAAGCCTTGTCTTTTTGTTGTTGCGACTAGAAAGAAAAAAAAAAACAAAAAAGGGTTGTCATTTAACCAAAAGAGCCTGTAGAAAGTGCAACTAAAGGAGAAAACACAAAGAACCCTAACTCTTAACTCACTGTTGATGGATTGTCGGCAGCAACTCACTCCGGTGTAGGTACCTTCAACATCTTCCCGTTACTCCAACAAGATCTCCAAGTATGGTCCTCAGCTCTTCCTTCTTCTCTCTCTTCATTCTCCTTTATTTTCTTCTCTCTCATTCTAATTTCTTTTATTCTCCCAAATCGATTTTATATCTTATTTTTTATTTTTTATTTTCCCCTTTTCTTTTCTTTTTCAATCTTAAATAATGTTTTATTTCACACCTATTAGTTTTTTTCCTTATCTTTTTCTTTTTTCTTTTTTTCAAAAGGCGTATCGATCTCCTTGTTTTATGAGGCCGACCTCTTTTTTTCCCTTTTTTTCTATATAGGAAAATAGCAAACTAGATAAAATTGAATTTCTTTTTCTATAATTAATTTTATAGAAAATCCTAAAAAATTTAAATGATTGAATTTTTCAAATAGGAAAAAAAAAATCAGATAATTGATTTTATTTTGATTTGTAAATTTCTTTAGTTATTATTTTTTTTCAAATAGAAAAAAAATTAGACAATTGATTTAATTTTTAAATTATTTAGAATACGAACTTGTAGAATTTGAACTTCATTATATAATTGAAATTTTATTCTTTTATGTTCTAAAGAAAGGTTATGTAATTGATTTAATATTTATTCCAAAAATTCATATAATTCAATTATCTTTTAAATATTTTACACATTTTTAAATTATATTTTAACATTTAATGATTATAAAAATGATAATCTCAAAAGGCTTACGCCTTAACACTTTGAGGTTTACGCCTTGCCTCAAAGGCATAAAAACACCTCACCTTATGCTTTCGCCTTTAAAAACTTTGCAAAATAAATACAAAGGAGAGATCATCCATGCTTTCTTTTGCTTCTTCCCCACAAATGAACAATGCCAACTCAAGAAATTTCCTCTTACTAAAGAGTGCACCGTGCTAACTCAAGAAAGAAAAACCCAACAACAGCTCCATGATAAAATGCAAATATTTAATATATAACTCATCATACCTAGCATAGCACATTATTTATTATTACTCACCATTCTTAGCATAGCACGTTTTTTAAATAATTAATGTATTGAATTTATTAACAAAGAAAAAAAATAAAAAAAGGAATGACAAGACAACTCAATTGCCTTTAAAAACCTTACTCTCTTCTAAGATGTTTGATCCTCCAACAACATGGAATATGGAAAGAAAAAGCCAACTTATCACAAATAAGAAGTCCCTTTCAACATATCTTAACTCTAATTATTGCTTTCTCTAATTCGTTCAAGAAGGCGAGAAGCTCCCACTTTAACGACACTACCATACGCTACTGGCATCAAAGAAACAAAACACTACTTTGGAGAATGGTATCTAAATATACCACATGGATCAATTTGTCTTTTGAGGAGCAACAATCAAATTCAATTCACCCATTTGTAGGTGTAGGTGTAGGTGTAGGTGTAGGTGTAGGTGTAGGTGTAGGTGTCCATTAGGAAATGGTAGACAAATGACATCTTCCAAACTCACAAGTCGTGACTGCAACTCTTACGAACAATTTAAGAAGCACTCCTTCAAATCTTTAGGATTCAAAGACCAATGGAAAGGTAAGAACCCACTTATCGTCTTATCCAAAGCCTCTTCCTCTCATTTGGGGTTTTCCTAAAAATGAATATTCAACCATTTCTTTCCATCCACACAAGTGAAAGCAATGCAAGTGAACATTTTGATTCCACCTCCTCTTTTGAAACTCCTATATAGGCAATAACAACTATAGAATCTTTCATATAGGAAAATAAATAAATATAAGATTCAATTTTTGTTATTGGTGCCCAACAACAAGGAGGTGCACCCAAGTAAACAAACAGAGAACCAGCATTTCAAGATGCTATCCACAATAAACCCACTCTAGTGAAAATCCTTTGCCATAAAGAATCGGAAAAGGGTCAAAGCAAAAACAGTCTTTAATGCTCAACTCTGCCTTTCCACTGTAAATTGGGAGGAAGTAACAACATTATTTGCAACATTAGGAATGTATCTACAACTTGCTCACATCTAGACAAGGCGTTAAGCAACTAATATTAAATCCGTGGTGAGATGAAAAGCAGGAACATGTTCAATTCCATTATTATGTTATCCAGCAGGATGCTTTCATTATATTTATGCAAACGTATATTTTCACCATGATAACCCCAATGTTCATATAAGAAGCACAAAACAAAAGGAAATTAAATGTTACCCAGTCAATTATCACATGGCTTCTTTATTTGTACTATTCCACATCTGTCTTTACCATTTGATAGCAACATCCTACCTTCACAACAGAACTGTCCCTTCCTCAGAACTACAAAGCAATTTTCCCTTCCACTTTTCCATTTTCAGTGCCACTACAATCTATATCATATATCACATACTTGTTAGAAAATCACATCAGTTATAATTTGTGCAACCTCAACAACCGCTTATAGAAATGATATACAATAGATTGTCCTGTCACAATAAAACACATCCCAACCCAACTGTAAAACCAGCCAATTCAAGCCAAAGTGGAAACCAAACCGCCAACAAATTCAAGACAACGTGGAAAGGAAATCTTCCAGATAAAATATTTACCGAATTTCCTTAAACTTTCTACTGGCACTGCGGGACTAGTTAAATGGACAAAACTGAAATTCTACAACACCGAATCTAGTGGAACTACTGGCCATAATTCAGATAATTATCTAAGTTTTGTCTCGTTTTTTTTTCTTTCAACAATTTTTTCTTCAACCACAAGAGTGTATTACGAAGCAGTACAGAAGAGAAGAAGAGAAAGGAAGAAAAAAAAAACACATACCAGTCGTCCAGTGTCCGGAAGCGAAAGCCACTGAGCAAACAACTCGTCAGCCAGTTGTGGACTCGCTTTCACCGCAAACGACGACACCTCTTGGAGTTGTAACAATTCAGGGTCTAAAGTCGCAGCATCCACCATCTCTCTGTCATCCATCGCAAGACCCAATACACAAATCAACGCCCAGGCCTGTAAACCCTAGATCTCCAATTCTTCACATTAATCTAACCACCCCGCTCCTCCCGCCACCAAAAACACCACCACACCCAAATCACACAAAACAACAACACTCCACTCTCCTCCCCATTCTCTCCTGCTTCAGCTCCAATTCAAGCCGACAAAACCCTGACTTCTCAACAGACGGGACCCACAAAACTCCAACTCTCAAAATCACGTCCTTCGTTTCCGCCTCGAATGTTCCGCCTGATCTGTAACCACTAAAGTCCAACTTCAACGGCGCCTGAGCGATGCCGCGGTAGAGATCGCGAAGGAACCAAGGGAAACTGTAGAGTGGAGAATCGGAGAACGAGAGCGAAGTGCAGAGAAGATTCGGGGTGGAATTGTACGAACCGGATGGTAAAGAAACCCTTAAAAGGGAACAAGCAGCGAATTAGATGAAACCCTTGCTCAGAAAGCACTGAAACTGCCCAGGGCAAAAGGCTCTGTAGAAGTAGACGTATTTTTATACGGTGGGTGGATGTCACGTGACTTCTAGGGCTCCATTTTTATTTTTATTTTGTTTGACAACTTTTTCTCGGTCAACCGGACGGTTTAAACAAGGCGGGGGGGAAGATTAAAAGCTTTTATTTTTTGGTATTAGATGATAATTGATTTTTTTAAATTATTTACGTCTCTTTGGTTTACACAATTATTTTTGCTAAACTTGCATGACCATATATAATAATTGATTTTTTAAAATTATTTATATTTATTTGTTTATATTATTTTCTATTTAACTTGCATGAACGGTATGTCTTAATAGTACAATTCGAACATATTAATTCAGGTTGAAAGTTAATCCATATTTAACTCAACAATAAATCATATGTGCTCGAAGTCCAATCTATCCCAATTTATAACCGGAGTTGGCTCAAACTCAATTCAAGCCTTTTTTTTAAGATCTAATTAAAATCGGGTTTGGCTCAAGTTAAAGAAAAATATGAGTTAAGCTCAAGTTAGATGAGTTACACGAATTAATAAGGTCAAAATTATGGATCGGGTTGTGTTCAATCACACATAGGAATAAACAAAAATATATATAAAAATTTGTTAGTAGTTCAAAAAAAAAAAGCTTGCAAGAAGTTTACATTTTAATTTGTGTAAGAATTAACCCTATATGCTACAAGAAGGGTTTGATTTTAATATAAGAAGATAATTTATCTATTTTATATAAGATAAACTATTTAAATGTAATTAAATTCTTTACGTTAATTAAAGTTTAAATATCACTATAAATGATATAATATGAAATTTATCACTATAAATGTATACGATGTTGGACCATCAATAGTAATTTTTCTTTAGAATTCAGCTACTATTCTAGTTCATCCTAACATTTTCCACCTATCCGATTGTTATTGAATAGTTTTTTTATATCAAACGAACCTCATCATAAGGTAATTTTAATGTGGTTGATTTTCTCCCTTCGTAAACCCTTTGAATGTTAAACTTAAATAAACATGATAAAATAAGCTACTTATATATATATATTTCTAATTAAGAATATTAAACTCTTCATTTCTTTACATCGAGTTCAAGTTGGTTGGCATCCTTAACCAAGCCCAACCTAAATTTAATTTGAGTTAACTTTTTTTTACCCAAAATCCAACCAAAGTTGCAAAAAAGACTACTCAAATCCTACTAAGTTGTACCTTTAGTAATTTTTTTCATTTTCATT
This sequence comes from Vitis riparia, assembly GCF_004353265.1. Classification (NCBI taxonomy): domain Eukaryota; kingdom Viridiplantae; phylum Streptophyta; class Magnoliopsida; order Vitales; family Vitaceae; genus Vitis; species Vitis riparia. The sequence goes on from NC_048437.1 coordinate 23,782,784, forward strand.
TTTCAAAAATTAAGAAAAAGAAGATGAAAACATCAATTTAATGTTTTCATTTTTTCCTAAGAAAAATGAAAATTATTTTCTCAAAAGTTAAAATAAATAAAATTACACAAAATACTTTATGTGATGCATGATATAAAAGGAATATATACTTATATGAACAAAGTATTGTGTTTTATATTTTGTTATTAATAAAACAATGAATTATTATAAGTGAATATATTTTTATATTACAAACTGATTCATTTTAGTAGATTTATTAAAGTAATTATGAATTATTATAAGTGAATATATTTTTTATTGTACAAACTAATTCATTTTAATAGACTTATTATAAGTATATTTTAATATTTCATTACTACATTTTCAAATAAAAATAAGATAAAGAAAATAAATTGTCTACCAATACGAAATTTGACCCAATTTTCTAGTAGAACTCAAATACTTAAGTCGACTATCATAGATATGACAATCTTTTATGTCAAAGAGGAAAACGTGAAGATTGTTTAAAAGAAATAATGAACAATGACTCTTTAAGAATAGGAGCATATAATTTTCTACCAATATAATAGGAAATGTATAAGGTGTCTAAAATGAAGAGTCTTTCCAATCTTATAACTTGTCCTAATTTGCTCCCTTATTTAATTATCTTACACCATACAACCAAAGGAAGAAAAAATAATATCAAGACCTCGATCATAGGAATGATCAACAAAAATTAAATTCATTGAAAGTTTTAGAATAAACATCACATTGAAAATAGACAAATTAAAATGAATCACAAAACCCATATAACTTGCAATAATCACATAATCATCATTATAAGAATGGAAGAAGAATAAATCATAGGATTAGATGAAGCAAATAGTTTACAATTGAAAGTCATGATTAGATGTGTCATCATTAGTGACACAACAATTAAAGTAACTACTTGATAAGATCGATAAAATAAATGCATTAAAATTATTACCCATGTCTAAATAGTTTGTCTTATCATCTTCTAAACTTGATCAAAGGAATGTTGATTGGTAGTGGTTGTCAAATTTTGCATATGTGGATCACATTAAAATGATATGCAATATCTATGTGGGCCTTTCGAAGTGTAAATTTCTCTTATATTGGACAAAATTATACCTCATATAAGTTGATAATAGTACTAACGATAAATCTTGGACATGTTTGTGCATTATCGCTTGGTGGAAGTTGGGTTGTATTTGTTAGTACATTAAACTATGTAATTTAAGTTGAGTTGTATGTCTTTCTTTCCATTAAAGACTTAAGGTTGTTGTATGATCAATCGAAGTGACACAAGTATAAAAAGGTTTGGGAAAGGCTTCTAGGATTTATATAAGACTTGTAGTGGACTAAAGGTCTTTTAAATTGAACAAAAATGTTTTAAAAACTTTTAAGGCTGTTAAAGCACTAGTGGCAAAATTCCAATTTTACATAATTGGATTTATTTTACAATTATAATTGGATTTGTTTTGGAAATCTTAATTTGAATCAACTGGGTATTTATATCTATAAATACCATGCTAAAAATGGATTTGAGCTCTTGATGAGAATATTGAAATAACCTTATTAGTCTTCTACAAGCTCTAAACTCAAGATGGTTGTCTTCACATTCTTTGGGTTGAGAATGAGATCCACATCCTCTCACATGTTGAGGTAAGATCCACTAGGAGCATGTGTGGTGTTACATTGCAGATGTGAAGTACAGTGTAAGTGTTGATGAGTAAGGCTTAGAGATAACTTCCAGTAGGTAAAATTGTGTACTATAGTTTCAAATAATAGATTTGTGATTAAAGGCCTCTTACCTTATGGTTTTTATATCTGCACGTTGTGTGAGTGATTTCTACATAAAAATCTTATCTTTTTGTGTTGATTATTTTTGGGTTTTCCTTAATTAAAAAAATATATAGTTAAATAATTGAATATATTAATTTTTGGGTTAAAAGGTTCAAACACCTATTCACCCCCTCTAAGTGTTACCTGAACTAGATCTAATAACTTTTGATATTGTTAAGAACTAAGCTTTGTTACAAAAGCAAAATCTTTCTTTATCTTTTGTTATGTTGCACCAAACATAGATTAATCTTTCTCTACTCTGATTTTAACAAGAGAACCTTTTTGAGTCTTTTGACCTTCAATTATTAAATATATTACTAAGATTAGGAAAAAGAATACAATGAAGTATGGAAACACTAATTGACTCAAAATCATCCCGAAGAGACGTTAGTTTCTTTTCTACGTTGATAGTACAAATATCCACTTTGGCTCCATAAGAGACAATTCATCTAAAAAAAATTGACATGTCATCATGAAAGTCATAAATTGACCGACTTTTCTTTTATTTCAAATCACAAGTATTTTATTGTAAGTTTGTATTTTTTTTTTTTTGTTGGACATTATGGTAAAAAAAAAAAAAAAACGTTCTTTTAATGTAATGGGTAGATTTATTATAAACCTCACATATTATGGTGTATCACACACAAATACACACAAAACTACTATGCATTACATGTGATTTCATGTATATATGGCCTTTTGTATTTTTCAATATTAGTTCTTGATTTTTACTAAGTCACTCTGATGGAGGTTTGGTTTTGAAGAATATAAAACTACTAAAGCCATGTTTGATATTATTTTTGTAGCTTATGGAATTTCTTTTGAATCACATGTTCAATAACTTATAGAAATATAATGGAGCTAAAATGAAACTATTAGATTTTATAATTGAGCATGTTAATAAGATGATTATGCTTGTTAAGGAAGTTGTTGCACATGATAATCTCATTCCTAACAAGTAAAGATGAAAAAAAATTGTGAAATATCATAAAAATTTTAAGTGTCAGTCGTCTCTAAAGTGACACATGGTGGAAAAATATTGAACTATTAATTTTTCGATTATTTATTGGAAATTTTGGTGATTTATCGGTTTTTTTTACCAAATTTTCAACGAAAAGGGCTCGGTCAAAGTGTGGTCAAACCCTCAAAAATTGGCTTATTGTCGTCTTGGGGACTCAAACTTGATACAAAAGTTTCAAACAAAACCTTGGGCAATCACTAGGCAAGCTTGCCTTTAATGACATAAATGCACCAAAATAAATATATATTAAAACTCATCATAAAAACAAAATAAAGAATATTTTAATAAACAAATTAATTCTAATTATGTTATTTTAAAATTTCATTTAATTGATCACCAAAAATATAAAAAATTATCGTGATAATTTTTTTAACAAATTTTTTTATATCATTTATATACTAATTAAGTATAAAACATAAATATTTAAAAAAATTATATATATATATATATATATATATATATATATATATATATATATATATATATATATATATATATATATATATATATATATATATATATGCATGTTATCATTTATTTTATATCACTGACTACAAATGAGTTAAATGTATCATAATTTAATATTAATTATATTTTAAAATTAGACATACTATAATCAAATATCACAATATTATTGTCTAATAATATTTAATATAACTTAATAATGAATGTATACTTACAAAATTTATACTTTTTTTCGACACACACAATATTATTATTGAATATTACAAACTATATCATACATATATTATTTTTTTCAACAAAAAAACTACAAAATATCTATTATTACTTCTTATATCACTTTTTAAAGTTTTTCCTAACATTTTCATGAGTTGTAATCAATTTTCATCTTATCAATATTTTGTGTCAAAATATTCATCAATATTTCTTAATATATCCATAAAATCGAGTTACTTATAAATCCGTAAAAAATGATATTTTCATCATTGTTGATAAGTTGCAAATGTTTACCATTTTACATAGTTTACATTAGTAACACTTATACCTCTGTGAAAAGACTTCCCATGATGTTAAGAATAGAGGCATAAAGAAGAGAAAAAATAATATCCCGATCTCAAATCAAGTTTGGAAAAGTAAGTTGCCTTGAACAATCTATCAAACAATTTCATTGCCAAGAGAATCATATATTTGTTCATGATTGTGATTTTATTTAGGACGCAATAGTCTCCACATATGCGTAAAGGGTCATCCTACTTCTTTTAGAACAACATAAGTACACCATAGGGGACCTAAAAGGTTGGATCAAGCTTGCATCTATCAACTTTTTCAACTATTTCCTTAGTTCCAATAGTTTAGTAAGGGACATCCGATATAGGACTTGCGTAGGAGGCTTAGTGCTAGGCAACAATTCAATCATGTGATTTGTGGGTTGCCTAAAAGGCAATTCCATAGGCAATTTTGCAAACATCATGTTGTTGAACTCTTCCAAAATTATCACTACTATATCAGCGACTTCCACTGATTGTTCTTTCTTAGTCTCAATTAATGTTACAATGTATGTTTCTTGTTCACACTTCAGACCTTTCTCTATTTGATTGATAGATAACATTTAAGACTAGTCTTTCCCAACAGTCTTACCCTTTAAAGCATGTCTGAAGCAAGGTTGACGTTCCTCCAGGACAATCAATCCGTCAATGTGTGGGAGTATGGTCTTCTTGACCTTCAAGAGGAAGTTTATCTCAAGGATCAATTTGAAGTCATCCACAGGCATGCAAAGTATGTTGCATGTGTTCTTCCACTCTTCTACTTGAAAAAGGATTTCCTTAGCAATGTCATTTATCTTTTGGGTTTTACCAATTAACTGTCTTGATTCTACTAGTGTTTTTTTTTTTTTTTTTCCAATTTTGTTAAAAAAAATTGGGTTAATATAACTTAAGGAAATCATCCTAAAGGAGGGGTGAATAGGGTGATGGTCTCTTTTTGCAAATTTAAATTATATAAATATAAGAGGCAATTGTATGAAAATATATAATAAAACAATATAAAGACAATTGCATATAAAGTAAAAGAGTAAGGAAGAGAAAATGTAAACACAAGATTTTTATAGTGGTTCGACGCAACCCGACCTATGTCCACTTTCTTCAAGTTTCAATCCCAAGCTTGAGGTTCCATTGATTCAAGGCTTCCAAACCAAATTTTTAAGGAAAACAACTGGATTATGGTTCAAATCCACCTTCTTGGACTTTTGACTCCAAGCATCCTTTACGATCTTCCAAAGATACCTCATTTTTTAATAACCCTTCAAGTGATACCCCACACTTGATAATCCTTAAGTGATATCTCACACTTGGATTCTTTGTTTCAAAGATTTACAAATAAATATACAAAATAATTTCACAAAATTATAGTACAAAACTTTAAGCTCAAATGTACAAGAAAAATTAGGATTGAAAAGTGCATTAATGTTATGCAAGTTTTAGAATAATGGTGCACTATAAAACACTCTCACAAGGCTCAAATATATTCAAGAAATGTTTAAGAACATTAAGCTCTTGAAATAATGAAGATTTCAGTTTTTTTATAAAGGAAAAAGACCAAACTAACCGTTGGGGGTTTGTTCGGTCGAGCTCTAGTTCGATCGGTTCATTAGGCGTTAGCATTTAATGTCTAACAAGTGACTGTTGGACCTTGACTACCCCTCAATTGGTTGAACAAGTATTCCGGAAAAAAGAAAAGGTTTTTTGCATTTCTCGACCGATTGAGCTAAACAGGTTGATCAATTCCTCAAGCAAGTCAACCGATTGAGTCATTTTTAGCTTAAAAACCATCTTTTCAAATTAAAATCTTTTAAACAAGTTTGGAAAGTATTTAATACAATGTTTTAATTAAAAATATGAAATCATCCAATTTTAAAAGATTTAAAATAAAATAACTCTTGGATGATTTTGGTGCATAAATATAGAATGTAATGCATGAAAAACCTAGTGCATCAATAACCTTACAAAAAGACCCTACGAAGTTTAGGTCTTGAAAAACATTTTTTTTTTATGTCTTCTTCTTATTAATTTTCCTTTGACTTGATTTTGTTTTTGTGATTGTTACTTTGGAAATCTTATTACCTAATCACACTTGAAATATAATAATAAGTTTCAAACCTTATTTTGTTATCATTAAAACCAAGATTAATCAAACTTTGGTTTCACAAGTTTCAAACTAGGCTTTGTCGCTTCTCTTATCGCCACAAAGTTGTGGGTTACCTTACTATCCATAATTATCTTCACACGAACACAATTCACTAAGGCTTAGGCATGCATAAGTCTTTTTTAGACAAAGGCTTTATTTTGGATCACGTTTAAAAATTGTAAAGGATTTGACTCTTGAACAACCATCTAATTCAGACTCTGCATTATAATATTTCATCACAAGAGTTGAGAGTTGATACCTTTGGGCAATCTTTGGCATGGTTGAAACCATTACAAAAGAAACATTTGGCTATTATGATCATCTACTACATGAATTTGGTGGTTTTCTCTAGTTGTTTCGATATTGTAGAGGACTTCTTTTTCATTTTCTTCCATCTTGACATCCTGCAAGTTTTTGCCTCAGCCTTAGATTTCTTGGCTTTCTCTGACTTAGGCTTCTGTGTAGTGGAGATGGCATTGACCATCTTGGAGTCCATCAATTAATCTGTTGTAGCCATTACAACAAGAAAATCACAAATCTCGTACCTTTGAAGTTCAATTTGGGCTCATCCCTACAACCTAGAATTGAAATTGAATAAATTATCCTCCTTTGACATGTTCTTAATGATAAGCATCAAGGAACTAAATTCCTTAACATAATCCCTCATGGACCCAGTGTGCCTCAATCTCTTCAGAAGATTATGTGGTTACCCGTGTCGTGTTGATGGGAGGAATCGATTCTTTAGTTCCTTCTTTGATGCTCCCAATTGGTGATCTAAGGCCTTCTATACTTTGCATCATCCTTCATCCTCATGCGCCACCAAAGTTTAGCATCACCAATAAGATACGTATTGGTAATGGAGACCATTTTTACATTAAAGATAAACAACCTTAAAATATTGTTCCATATCCCATACGAAGTTTTCTAACTCTTTTGCATTTAGATTGTCATTAAAACCCTTAAGTTCAAAGACATGAATCTTAGAAAGGGCTTCAGAACCAGAGGGAGATCCTTGCAACATCACATTTTTAAGGATTTCTATGTCTTCTTCAAAAGACTGTATGGTGGTTTTAAAGTCGTCTATCAAGGGTTTGACATCTACCTTCAAACTAACAACCTTGTTCTCAATGAATTTGTCACTTGTCTCCAATAAATTCCTCTACACTTTCATCTCTCCCATAATATGTTCTACTTATGAGGCCACATGGTCATCCTCACTTGGTTATTCTCCTAATGATTCTTTTTATGGTGTCCTCATTTGTACGTTGATTTCACACCCCGCACATTGTGTTAATGGCATAGCTTTGTTTTTAGTAATTTTTTTTTTTCATATTTCCTTCCCTTGTATCATTTATATCATACGGTGCTCATGTTTAATTCTATTTTTGTTTTAAGCTCTTGAAGCTTAAATTCATGAGTAATGAAGGTATCTTCCATTCTTCTCTTTATATATTTTTCATTGCACATTGAGGATAATGTACAAGTTAGGTTGGGGAAGAGTTAGAAAGGAAAAGAATGAGATATGTTGATAGCTTTATTAGTTTTTTTTTTAGGATTTTTGTTTTTTTTTTAGTTCATAAATCACATTTGTGACTTGTTTGACATTTTTTTTTTTGAGAATATTATAACATTTGTGATTGATGAATGAGCATACTTAACTTGAAAGAAGTTAATTTTGAATACTAGTTTATTTACTTGATCTTAGAAATCTTGTTCTGCGAATTGAAGTTGATATGACTTTGAAGTTTTCATTGTTCTAAGGGTCATTTCTATTTGAGCTTAACACACACTATGCATTCTATTCCTTGGATATAAAATGAAAAAAATAACCTAATCTTGACACTTGGACTCAATTATTTTGGTAACATGGATTACTTTTGAATTGAGTTAAGACATTTTAGAAAACGACCAATGTGTCTAACTTAAAAAATAATAATAAAAAAAGATTGATAAATAAAAATGGTTAAGCTATGCTTACCTTGAAACTTTAGCAAGACGCAAATGGTAGGTCTTTGAAGCCTGGCGCCCTAAGCCATTTTGGTTGGGAGTCATCGACCTTAATGCTTACTATATGGGTGGATAGGTGGAGTATGAAGTTAATTGTAGGTTCTAAGGTATTAGATCCTATTTTGAGGAGTTTGAGGAGTTAGTGGTTGGTGAACTATGCTTACTACATGGGTGGATAGGTGTAATATGAACTTAATTATAGGTGCTAAGGTATTAGATCCTATTTTGAGGAGTTAGTGGTTGGTGAACTAGTCTTACAAGCTTGGTGCCCTATGCCTTAAGGTTGGGTGTCATCAATGGGAGATACCTTTAACATTGCATTCCTATAATAAGTCATTTGAAAAAAATAAAATATTAAAGATTGATGTGTTCTTAACTTATAAGAGAGTAGTTTTTATTGCTTGAGATGAATTGAGCTAGGTCTGTGAGAGGATTAATTTTGAGTACTATATTCGGGGGTTGACTTAATTACATTTAAGACTTGTTTAAAAATATTGTTTTGAGGAGTGAAAATGGATAAGTCCTTGGTACTTTGATTTACATGATATTATTTCTATTAGAGATGGTAAATAAGTTGGAATTTTGATGATATTTATGATTGGTAAGGTGTGTTTACTTATCAACCATTTATGGATGGTAGGTTAGAATTTTTCTCAATATTTCGATGATTTTTTATCAATTTCAATTTAATTGATATTTTGCATCAAAATATCCATTGATATATCCCAATATCCATAAAATCGAGTTATCAATATATCTGTAAAAATCAATATTTTCGTCCTTGGTCTATTGTCCATGTCATGGGCCAACCTCTTGCAATGCCCTCCCTTGTTTTGCCCATGTCTGTCATGCATCATCGTGTTTGCCTCGATCTAGTTGCTATAACAACACCTTCATGTCGTGTCTAAGTCCTTCTTGGTAGCAATGAGCCACATTGCACCTATAGCTTGTCATTCTTGTGCACGGGGCATTACGCCCCTATGCTAAGCACCAACCATGCGTCTAAATCAATTATGCTGCTACAACATCATCATGTCATCCTTAGTGCAGCAACATGCCATGACATTGCACTCATGGCTTCATGAGCCACCTCAATGCATAAGGTTGAGCATTCTTGTGCTAGTGCCAAGAGAGGGAAAGGTTGCACCACATCTTATGTCATTGCAGTTATGGGTTGCATGCCACACACGTCGTGGAACCCATGTGTGAGTGCTACCATGCTCGTTCATGTGCCATGACCATGTCCAAGGTCATGCCTTGATGCTCCCTTAGTGTGGCCCAAGCCTAGCTTTGGTGTCTTCCTTGAGTCACTAATCGAAGAAAGTGCGAGAAAGAATAAAATCGATGTTTTTTTTTTAATTCATGTTTTGTATTTGATTAACAAAAAATCCATATTTTTTAAATTTAGCTTTTTTTTAATAGTAAAATAAAATGAAAAGGTGTCTTTACCATACAATTGATTAAAACAAATATTGACATGGTTGATTATGACAAAATAAAAGAAAGGAGCCTAGTAGAATACAAATTCAAGGGAAGTGGATATAATTTATTTATTTTTTATTTTTAAAAAATATAAAATGGAATAAAAAAAATTATGAGTATTTTTGATAAATCAACTTAATGACTTAATATGATTTATATTTGATAAAATAACTTAATATCACAATTTAGAGTAAAAAACAACTTTAAGTATCAAATTAACATAATTAATTTATTCTTAATCTCAAATCTCTTTTGCCTCATCTATCCATGTTTAGTGAAAATGTGTTTCACAATCATGACTTTACATTCACAACTCATTTTATTTAGTAAATATTTTTATAATTATCTCATACTTTTACAATACTTTAAATATAAATGTTTAATAAATAAATTTATTATTTAAAATCAGGTGTTTAATAAATTTTAGGAAACGGCTTTAAAAATTTGAAAAATTACTAATAGTGTTTTTGGAGAACACTTGATGGATAATTCTTTTAAAAAACGTTTCCAAAGACAACACTTCCAGTAAAAACATTTTGGGTAAAAACACTATCAAACGCACTCTTAGGAAACATTTTTAAAAATTTGAGGGTAATTCAACATGATATCAAAGTTTGGTTTGACACGGGAAGTTTAAGTTTTGACCTCATTTCCGTAATTTGCATTTCCCCCATTTGTTTATTGAATATGAATCGAAATTCTATTTGTCACTGTTGAATATAAATACAAATTTTGTCTATTTCTATTGGATATGAATCCAAATTTTGTCTGTCTCTCTACATGTGGGTATGGGGCTACATGTTTTGTCTGTCTTTCCACATGCGGGTATGAGGCCACACGTGAGGGAGGGTGGAGCTGCGAGTGAGGGTGTTAAGGAGCACGATATGCATATTGAGCCTAAAAATCCCATAAGAGCTTATATGATTAAAAATGCGTTAGACAATATTTTTACTTGAAATGTTTTCTATAGTGTTTTTATGAGAATCACCTATCAAGTATTTTTTTCCAAAACCATTATAAGTGATTCTCAGATGATATAATTATTTTTTCATATTTTTAAAAAACGTTTTCAAAATTTTGTCGATATATATATATATATTAACACTTTTTATAGGCTTGGTCTGCTTCGTGATAAAATCTTTGTTGGATACACTCTTAATTTTTATTAATTAAATGGATGATATAAAATTATTTTGACACAATTAAAAAAAAATCGCAATCCAAATTAAGTACATTTTTTTTTTCTTTTAATATCAATACCATTAATAAGATTGATTGCCAATTAGAAAAATAAGCTTTGGAAAGACTGAAAATGATATATTCAGAAACTATAGACCATAGAGGAAGGCAGCTAGAAAAGTCGGAAGACTAAGAAACTTGAAACAAGAAAAGACCCCAGAATCTCCGGGTACCTTCGCTCCACTTTCCAATCTCTGGAATATCATTCAAAACCTCGAAAACAAATCATCATTTCGTGACTCAGAGCTATGAATATCTTCTCCAAAAAACCCACGGCTAAAGGTGGTTTCAAACCCTAATCCTCTTTGTTCACCGCTTTTTGTTTGTACTATGTGAAGCCACAGTTCCGATTGTTATCCCATGATTGATTATATTAATGGAAATTTCATTCTTTGAATCTGTATTTTTACGTATGTTTTGATATGTTTAAAATCGAATCATCATTTTTTTTTTTCTTTTGGATGTTTAATTTGATTTCAGAGGCTCTTCGAGAGAGTAAGCGAGAAATGAACAATGCTACGAGAGGTAATATTCATGTTTCTTTGCTGAATTTAGTTCTCAATTTTTATTGTTATCATCATCATCAGAAGCATCATTATTATTATTTGTATTTTTCTGTCATTTAGGGCTTTTGGAAATTTGTATTTGTAGTTTGATTCTGAGAGGAAATGTTGTAAGTTATGGAGTTCCATGGGAGGGAATTGTACGATTTTATGAATTTAATTTTAGAATCTAATTGGGTTGTTTGAAACAATTTCATTTGTAAAAATGTTGGATTTATAACCACATTTACCAATGTTGGTGACTTGCCTGGTTGCTTATGGGATTTTGCATTCTGACGAGTTAAATCCTTCCTGAGGAAAATGTTAAATTTTTAGGTTTATAGAGAAATTTTGGACTGGAGAAATAGTCCCTCACTTTAGAACATATCGATCCCATGAAGTTATGAATGATTTTCTCCCCTAAAAACTGTCCATAAATAAAACAAAACCATAGGGAGTTTGCTTGGTAGTTAGGGGTTTGTGAATTTCTCCTATGAATGGTTGTGGGTTTATTTGTCCAGAGTCTGTTAAACTGATTGACCATTCCAGAGTTAGCACATTGGGACAGACAGGTTCACTTTTGTAGGGTGACCAATTATCTATACCCAAGTAGATTATTTTGGATACCTTGTAGAAATTCCTGAGGTCGGGAAAGTGTCCTGATATAATGGTTTAGTCTGTAATATCAGCGAGCATCTATTGATAAGAATTTTTTCTTTTTCGTGATCTGGGCCCCATGAATTTATCTTAATCGAATTGAAACATAGCACATTAGCTTATTCTAAAAAGAGGGTCATCTATGTTAATTTTTTGGTGAAGAGTCATCTTATTGTTTTAAAATTTTATATGTTTTTGGGTGGAATAGGCATAGGCTGGGGTCTTTGTGCATTGGTGTTATTGCTAATGTTATTCTTTTGCCACTGATCCCATTTCAATTTTGTTTTTTTCTAGACCCATTAGCATTAAAGAAGTGAGGTTTTTTAGGGGAAGAACCAAACTAGTCACTCATCAACGTTCTGCACTAGATTTCTCTCTCTTGTTTCTTACTAGATTTTGAGATTGGGACATTTTCTTTATTCAAACTAATAATTTCTTTTACCATCCATCAGGTATAGAGAAGGAAATTGGATCACTGCAATTAGAAGTATGTTGAGAGCTTCCAAATGATTGTCCTGTTTCTAAGTTTTTGGGGTTGGATCTAATATAAATTCATCATAATGACAGGAAAAGAAGCTTGTTGCTGAGATAAAGAGAACTGCTAAGACAGGAAATGAGGTTGGTTATAAATTTTAATTTGCCTTGATTATTGTTAGTGCTGAGAGACTCAATTCATCCGGCATCCAACTGCTATGAATAATGCCTTAGCTATATTCCTTAAGTCTTTCAGATTTATTATCTTTTTTATTTCCTTGTCTGTGCATTTTGCAGGCAGCAACTAAAATTCTAGCTCGCCAGCTAGTTAGGCTTCGACAACAAATAGCTAATCTACAAGGTAGTCGAGCTCAAATGAGAGGTATTGCGACTCACACACAGGTGCATTCTCAAAACTTCTTTCTCCCTTCCTCTGCCTTATTTTCTTATGTGATTCATTTTGGTTTGACTTAGTCCAGTACACATGTGGAGTGTGTTCTTAGCACTGTTTATCCTGTTTGCAGGCAATGCACGCCAATACTTCTGTTTCTGTTGGCATGAAAGGTGCTAGCAAGGCAATGGCTGCCATGAATAAGGTTGGACTTTTACATTTGGGTAAATTTGTTAATATTTATTTTTTCATATACTAAACATAAATTGAATTTTTCCTCTGCATGATTGAGCTCTTTTACAAGCTTGAACTTGAAAGCATTGGCATGATGAGGCAATGCATAAAATTTTTTGACTTATAATTCTCTTGATTGCATTTAAGACCTTCTTGTAATTTTTTTTCAAAATTTTCATATTCTTTTTCCCTTTATCCCAAACCCTTTGGTAATTGGTATGTTCTGTTTGCAGCAAATGGCCCCTGCTAAGCAGGCTAAGGTGATACAAGAATTTCAGAGGCAATCAGCGCAAATGGATATGACTGTAAGATTGTCCATTCTCTTTCGAAGTATTTTACATCAAAAGTTGTTCATATATGCTTTTTATTTGGTTCTTGAGTGGCGATTGCATAAGTGTGGAACTAATTGTCTATGATTCATACTTGCAGACTGAAATGATGTCAGATGCCATAGATGATGCCTTGGATAATGATGAGGCTGAAGAAGAAACTGAAGATCTGACTAACCAGGTAAACTCTTTAAATTGATTTTCCCTCCTTTTTTTTTTTTCTTGGCAACATTACTCCTGGAACAGTTACTTCGACAATAAGCTCAGAGTAGTTGTGTGATGGATCTGAGTTCCATTAGATGCTCCTAAGGAGCATACATTTCTGGTGGGAAAATTAGGATCTTAACTTGTTGTATATAAAACAAGGAACTGAAGGCTTTTTTCTTTCCTGTTAGAATTGCAGTGTTGATTGAGCAAAGCATATTTAAAGACATTACTTTATTATTTCTTTGCTTTATTGAAGTTTTATTTTACTTTGCCAATATATAACCTTTTTTATATATATTTTGTTTGTCTTTCTTTTGTGTCAGGTGCTGGATGAAATTGGTGTTGATGTTGCCTCGCAGGTTGGTATTGTTTGGAATAGTTCTCTATACCGTATTTTTGGTTGATGTCATATTTTAGTATTTAAGCTGAATTGTGTTGCACTGGAACCCTTGGCAGTTGTCAGCAGCTCCAAAAGGAAAGATTGCCAGGAAGAAGACTGAAGACGTTGGCAGGTATATTACTACATTGACCCATATGTTGCCCCTCATCCTTCCACTCATGTCCTATGCTGCTTTCCCTTGCACTTTTTCTTGCTTCACGTTGTAATTGTGCAAGACTTGCCCCTTCCACATGATATTCATGAATGCAAGTCAGTAATGATAAAGTGCATGAAGATTTTGCTAATTTGCATAAGATTTTGCTAATAATATGTTGAAACTGTTATTGATTAGTAAATACTGGAGGTTGTTAGTAATAAAGAATGGAGCAAAGTTGGTTCCTTTAAAAATACCAAAGTGGTAGAGGTCATTCATTAGTTTATAATATTATAATTGCTAGGGAGCTTATTCTTCCCATTGTAGCAGTTTTCTGTTGTAAACATTACTCAAATGTTCTGAATCTTATGGTACAAAAAGTTAGCTATGGATCTAGATTAAGGCCTTGCTTAGTTGAGTGGTATGCCACAAAATTTGATTATAAAGTGTTCACAAGGTGCTCTGGACGCAAAAATAACTACTGCAGTTGCTAGGTGATGATTTGTGTTTTTTCTCGTACCCCTTTCCAAATAATTGTTTTCGCCTGTGTCATTCCCTGATTGTTCCAGTTCTCTTGTATGAAGATCTGCCTCTATGCACTTTCATTTCAAAAGCAATCTTACATGTATCCTTCTGTTGTTGGCTTTACTCTAAATATCATTTAAACTCAGAGGGTCCCTTTTTCCTTGCAGTTCGGGCATTAGTGAACTGGAGAAGAGGTTGGCAGCCCTTAGAAATCAATGAGATGAGGGCTGGAAGCTAAATTTTTTGTCTTGAGTCAATAATTAGAGGTCTTCCTACAATTCGAATTCAGCAAGATTGTATACTGTAAATATTTTCCCATTTGTGCACCGCCAAGAGCCTATTGCTCGATGCTCTTAGTTGGTTTCCTATAACCCTAGACAATGCTTTATGGCATTACTGTGAACTGTGTGATGGACATAAATTTGCTTCTTGCTTGGGATGATTTAATTTGCTTTCTTCTTACAGCTTGTTTGACAGTGATTTTAGAAAACGTTTTTACCCCCTTCTAATGTTAGAAAGATAAAAATTTTCAAGTGTTAAAAAAGTTAGAAGCACTTGTTAAAATCACTACCAAATCGAACTCTTAAAGTGCTACCTCAATGTGTTTGTGGTGACTTCTACATCATGGATTTCATGCCAAATTGCCAAAACAACCATTATGCTTTTGTAATAAAAAACTATACCATCCTTTGGATGGTAGGTAACCATGACAAACAGCCACATTTTCCAACTACGACTGCAAGGTGATAATAGGCATTCATCAAAACTGTTTCTGTTTTATTTTATTATATTATTACCATTCTTTTGTTTGTTAATGTTACCTATTTGGCTGTTTCTCTTCTGCATGGAAGAATTGAGGAAAGGCATGATTTAAACAGGAAGAAAGGGAAGAACAAAATGTGGGGGGGAGAAGAAAGTGCCTGTTTGGAGCTGTTTTAAACAGTTTTTGGGAACTATTTTGAAAATAAGGTGTCTGTTGTTTAATTGTTTTCTAAATACAAAGAATGATTTTAATATAAAATATTATAGATAACTATTTTTTAAAAAAATATTTCAAATATTCAAATATGTATTATTTTGAAAAAATATTGGAGAATTATGTTTGAAAATATTCCTAAACAGATGGAAAGACAGACACTGAGACAGCTAAAAAAACATGGTGAATATATCCATATACCAAGTCAGCCAGATTGTCCCTTGATGCCCGACCGCTCCGCTTAAATGTGATTATTATTATTGGCCAATATAATGGACAGCAAATATGTTGATAGAGGCGATGGAATTGATCCTAGGGCAAGTGGGGAGGGGTTCCTTGGCAATAAGAATAGTCCATGTACAAAGGCCAAAGTGTAAGGACCTCCCCTTTGTTTCACCTTTCACATAATTTTTGTGCAATAACCACATGGGAAGAGTGATAAAACAGATGATTAAAAAATGTGAAGGCCAACAACACAAACGCTTATTGGTCAGAGAATAAAATCCGCTCACAATTGCAGATAATCATATCTTTCATAGACGTGTGTTCAAGTATAAGCTACACAGGGCACAAAATATGTAGATGAAGAAAGAAACTGCAAGGTGTGACCTTCAATAATCATGATCATAAAAGTGGTTTCCCATATACAACAAGAGAGATATCATTAAACCCCAGCAATATTTTTTTTTAAGGCAACCAATTCTCCTCTTTCACTTCCTGATTGAGAGCAGCTCAAAGCTCCTCAGAGGGTCATCTCGTGTGCCTTTTGTTGCTGCAGTGCGTGTAAATGACGATGATTTGGACTCAAACCCTGGTTGGATTCTATGGGAGGAGGACATGCGGCTGCTGCTCGACACTAGTCGGCTTGACCGTCCTTCACTGGGTTCTCCAGAGGAGCTTGGCCTGCTGCTTGAGATGAGAGCTCTTTTTGAAGTGCTTCCATTTCGGGAAGTGCGGCCTCTTTCTGAATCTGGTTGCTGAAAAGTCAAATGGAAAACTTTTTAGCAAGAATGTCATGTATATAATTTGATGATCATCTCTGCTATGACTCGTACAAATTTCTAAGAAGAAATCAACTGATTATACAGTTAAAAGTATAAACAAGGAGAGTCAATATAATAAAAGATAATGTTCCTAGGAAATTTGAATGAAATTATGAAGGAAAGAAAATAGATAGAAAAAATAATAAGAAAGAAAAAGTGAAGAAAAGTAAAAAAATAAATTTACAGTCAATAAATTATTTTTATATCTTACTGCAAATTCATTTAATTTATTTTAACTCTTTCTTATAAAGATTAAATAATTTGAAAATATATATATATATATTTCATATTTTAATAGTAAAACAAAAGATAATAAAAAAAATTTCCTTATATTTTTTTCCCCTTTTTAGTATTTTCTTGGAACCAAACATGATGTTAAAGACAACTTTCATGATAACAAATATATTAAAAAAAAAAGTTATTAATAATAAATATAAAAAAATTAAATATTAACCGACAATACTTATATTTTATAAACTTATCATTGTACTCCGATGAAATTTTATGTTATTATTCATTCATTTTCATTCAATTCATAATAATAGAAGTAAATAAAAAATTTCATTAAACATTTTAAAATATATATTATATAAAAAAATTTAAAAAACAAGAGAGAAAATATAAATAAACAATAAGTTTGAATAATTTTCTTTTATTAAAACCAAAGCTCTTTATTTGTTGTACTTTGTTTTTTATTGAGAGCTTTCGATCTAAAAAAACATATGAAGTGTGAAAATTTTATTTAATAAAAAAAAGACCGGTCTAATCATTTCTTTTATTACAACATTATACTTTGTTTTCTATAGAGAACTTTTGTTCTGAAAAAATATGAAGCGGGTTTGAAAATTTTATTCAAGGAAAAAGGACAAATCTAACCGTTGCTTTCATTTCAACATATATTTTTTTTAAATAACTCAAAATTGAGAATTACTAATATGCAAATCATAATTAATTAAACATTAAACCTAGCTTAAAATTATCAACTAAACCCTAAAACATAATTTAGGATCAAAGAATTGGACACAAATATTTAAATTAGCTTCAAATCCCAAGTGCATGAAGAAATTAAATGGGCAGCTGTGAGAAGGCAGGCAAAAAAAAGCTAGGCTTGCTGGTTAAAGGCCTATGCATGCATGTGTGAGCGGGTGTGTGCATGTACACGAAAAAAAAATAATATGTGACTACTCATATTACCTAGGAGCCAGATTTTCGAATACATGGACCAAGAAGAAATAAGATGCAAAAAAGCAAGCATGAAAAAGTTGATTTGAAAACAAGAATAATTACCACATCCTTGGATGAGGGTACACCATCTGAAGTCCGGTTTTTGGAATGGTCACTGTGCAAACCAGAACCAAAAGCATTTCTTCGGGGGAATGTTTCAACTGCACCAGAGAATCTATCCCGAATCTCTTGCCCTATGAAGGAAAAAAAACAAAAAAATTGAATCACAGGCATCGATCATTTTGCGTTTCATGGAAAATGAAGTAGAGACTGCATTGTAATAAATAAATTCCATCAGAGACTTATCACTCTTAAAAATTGTCATATCAAAATAACTAATAAAGGGCCTTCTCCTCACAAATGTAAAAGTCTTGCCTAGCACTCAAAAACTAAATCAGGGCAGTGACAATCAGACCAAGCAATTAAAGATCCAGAAAAAGAATATTTTCTAGTACTCTTTCAAAATCGAAGGGTAAGTGTCAACAATAAGATTTAGCACACCTGAGGTCCTATCCAGTCTTTCAACTGATGGTCCAGCATTTAAACCTGCTTTGCCAGTGGAATGCTGAAAAAAGAGACGAGAAATTAGATGACAGTCTTGGAAGGATAGAAATGCACACTGAAAAAGTTTACAAGCACTGACCCGTCCTCTAGAGCTGGCACCAATCTGAGGGTACTTCAATATAGTCCAGTCAAATACATAGTCAAATTGATAACCTGCAGCAATAGTAAGCCAAGATTCAGATGCTACTTTTAAAAGGGGCATGACAAACAATGATGAGAATTAGAATTAAACACACATCTAAACATAGATCTCAATGGTCAAAAAGTCATTATGGTTGTAACAGTTTACCTTCTCGAATGAATAAGTCCCGGAAGAGCCTCTTCAGATATGAATAATCTGGCTTGTCTTCAAATCGCAATGATCGGCAATAGTGAAAGTATGATGTGAACTCTGACGGATATGATTTGCAAAGTACCTGTTAACATATTTGCATCTTATGTAAGCTCACATTCTGCTGAACGCATTCTGCAACCTCAAGGTCAGGCCAACAAATTTAGGACCTAGCAATTCAACCTAATATCTTGGCAGAGCTACAGACTATATAAATTTGAAAACAGGATACAAGTGGTAGGAAATGACACCTCTATGGGAGTTAACATCTTCTTTTCACTGATCTTATCATATTTCTGCTTTTTGGTGCCAGCTTTCAGCCCCTGCCAGGGAAGGCTGATGCAAAGAAAGCATATGGCATGGATCAGAAAATGCAAAGAAAAAGGAATAATGCTGCAATAAATATCAATCTGGTAGAAATTGCCCAAAAGAACAAATCAAACTAGAGTGGCACTATACTATATTCAAACCTTCCTCTTAGGAAATACATAAGCACGTAGCCTAGAGATTCCAGATCATCCCTTCTGCTTTGCTCTACCAGTTACATTAATCATAATTAGATGGAACATAATATGTAAAGAATCTGAATCTGTAAAACATAATCAGATGTAGCATATGACAACTTGGATCATTACTCACCAACTCCTAGATGGGTGTTAACACTTGCATAGCGAGCTGTGCCTGTGAGGTTCTTATTTTCCCTGCAGCAAAAACTCAATTAGTGTTCCTCATAGTGATGTTTCCAGAATGAAGCTATGTGGTTATCAAGAATCACAAGAATTATATTGATTATGAGCCACCTGAGACCTTAGTTCAATTGTATCAGGCCAAATAGTCATAAGTTTTGAGTCAAAATACTATTCTAAAATCTCTTTGAATTTTTTCTAACTTTTATGGATCCACACTAGTCATAAGTTAGAATCAAAATACATTTCTAAAAGAAAAATCGACCCTTAGACACTCTCCACTAAGAACAATCCTTCCTTCATCTACCAAGAACTCCATAGATCTCTCTGAAGAATGAACCGCACTACTACATTGCTTACAAACCAAGGGCATTCAACTTATTTTCACACCATACACCACTTTAAAAATGCAACCTTCATCCATTATCAACATCAAAAACCACAAATCTAGAAAACTGGACACAAAAGAATGACAAAAGTAGAAAAACAAATATTAACAATATCCATGGTTATACACGTGTCTAGAGGCAAGCAAAGGCCAACAGTGACTTTTGCACAAAAAAGTAGAGGTACAAGAACCACAAAACTAGCAAGATGAAAATGTTTCCAAAAGGTTAGCGGCTGAAGAGAAAAACTATAAAGATGAACAACATATATGGAACTGCTAATTACCTGTAAGGAATGTGTTTATGTGTCTGTAGATCCCTATACTTTTTAGCAAGGCCAAAATCAATGGCATACACCTGTAATTACAAAATTCCATCAAGAAATAGCAATGATAAATATTGAAAAGCGAAATCATAATGTTCCAGAATGCCGAACTACAATACTGAATTTCTTAGTTTTTTTTTTGATAAGTACAATACTGAATTTCTTAGTTGAGAACATAATTTGTATCATATGAAAATTCTAAGGTTAACTGCCAATATGGAGCCAGGAATAACTTAGCCAAATGTGCAAGATGAAGCAATGTGTCACACAATGTAACAAGTAAACAGAAAACTGTCTTATTAATCACCTCATCCTTCATCTACCTCTACCATCTTAAATAAATTCTCCCCGACTTAAATATCCTGCTTATGATTAAATTCCTAAAAAAAAAAGAAGAAAAAATCCCTTTATTTTTCTATTCTCATTTGCAACAGAGATCCTCGTCACTTTAACTGAGAAAATACGGATCCACACCCACAAAACTAGTATTCATTTCCTCTGTAGTTTAAGAAAGAGAGATGTAAGCCTTTTCAGCCACTTCTGAATTTCAAATGACACATAAAAAAAGAAGCAAAATGTGCACATTTGTATTATCAAATATGGGATGATCACGTAATTCCAGATAGTCCATATGCTGCAAGTATGAAGATTCACCACAACATAGTACCAGATCACAAACATCATCCATCCAGTTAAAGCTATTTAAATGGAAGGGGTCCAAATTGCATACTTAATATGCACTATGATGGCTCAAAGATGGCCCAAATTATAAGAGTTCCCCTATCACCATACCAACCAAACCCCAACCTCACCACAATCACACACATCCATAGGACCATGCACACATGGTAGTGATGCATGCACTTGCCCTTTCAACAGGAGCAGAAAAAGGCAGGGGCCATGCTGGTCATCTTATTCTTGAATTGAAATAGGAAAGCATAGCACTCATCCTAAGCAATCCCGTTTGCATATCATTAGTCAAAAATAAATTTAATCCAAAATCATGCTAATCCTATAAGCATACTGCTATATAATGACTCATTTTTTTAATCTGACCCCAAATTTATAGAGTAACTTTAAGGGAAAAATCAAAGGTTCCAAAAAAATGCAGCAGCATCCATTCTGTACATATTGCCCTTATACTTCTGATGTCCACGCTTCCACCATAAAGGTAATTCTTAAATAGCACATATTTCTCTCAAAAGTCATGACAATGAATTCAATTTTTAATGGGATAACATTAATAATTAATATAATTGTATTAGGGGGTATTTCAATGCAAAACCACTCATTTTTTAAAGTACTTTTTCTAAGATTTTGCTCAGAAAAAAAAAAGGGAAAAAAATGATCTCCACCTATTTTTATTTAAAAAATCTTGGATAAATAGAAGTTGAATAGGACAAGAAATCTTAAAGCTTGATTATGTTTCAGTTCATTAGATGGAATATAGAATAATGGGCTGGATCCTATTGCCATGATTCAACAATTAGGATCAAATTCAAAAATTACTATCATTCACTATGCTGATTCTTTCAATATTGTCAAAACTAGATGGTTTGATCAAATGGTTCAGGCAGCCCAAAATGGTCCAATTCTGTTCATTTTCTTGAATTTAGGCTGGCCATTTTGGGTATGAAATATTACCCTTCCAGTCATAAAAATCTGTCTGGTTTGGCCACACACAATGGTATAACCTAGATTTACCCCTCTTTTGAAAACTGCTCCAGAACTTGAAGGATGTAGCAAAAAATTCAGGAACAGTTTGTTACAGTCACCAACAGTGAATACAAAGCAAGACATGCTTACAACCATGCTAAAGCATGAGTTAAATTCTCTTAAGACCAGCTTCTTGATGATTGATGGATGAAATTTGTTACCATCAAACAAACCTATCAAGGATCTCCACCCAACTCCACATCCCAAAACCATAAATAATATCAAGAAGCTGTTCTTGCAGGATATAGTGTTGTTGTCTATTAAAAAAAGCTACTCTTTCTGGGTTAGGCATCATTATGTTTTCTGTATCACTTAATCATTTACACATACAATGACAAAGTTCAGAAATTAAATGAAAAGCAGCACAGGTTTTAGGCTTTGCTTTTTTTTCTTCATTGGTGGTTATATCTCTGTAAGAATATCTAAAACTTATAGTACCTATGATTCCTGATTTGAAGAATTATGTGTTGTTCAGGATAAAAAACAGAAAAAAGAAAAAGGAAAAAGCTACACAGATTTAAAAGTGCCATTAGTTGCTACTAATGGGCACATTCCACTACTTCGCACATATTAAGTTACTGGAAGAACATGGGAACAAATACCTGATTTGCCCTGCGCCCTAGGCCCATTAAAAAGTTGTCGGGCTTTATATCACGGTGAAGAAAACCTCTCGAATGCATGTATTCAACTCTGTTAATCTAAAAAAGATAACACAGAAAGGAAAAATTATTTTGGTGAATCATGACACATTTAAATAGAGTAAGCGTGTACTTACTAATTGATCTGCAAGCATCAATACTGTCTTCAATGTGAACTTCCTATTGCAATAGTTGAACAGGTCTTCCAAGCTCGGTCCAAGAAGGTCAATGACCATGACATTGTACTCGCCCTCAACTCCAAACCACTTGAGGTGGGGAATTCCCGCTTTATAAACAGAAAAATCAGACTCACTCAGTCCGAGAAAGAATTATGTTCTTCTTTACGCTAGGAATATTTTGCTTTGAATGTATAAATAAGGAAATAGCAATACCCACATCTTAGCATGAAGCTACAGTTCACCAAACAAAGACTATATTGTTCACCAAATAGGAGGAATTCGATTCTCAAGTTCTATCAAGTGAGAAGTTTTGAGGACCAGATGTAGGGAACTTTGATTCATATTGAAGTTTGAATTACCTTCAATTTTTTTTTTTTTTTTTTTTAAATAGTGCCTTCTTATAGGTAGCAAAACAAAGTAGTTCTTTTTAAGTTCGAATTACTTTTCACTTTATTCTCTTCTAGGAGCTATATAGTCCTAGAGTTAAGTTTAACCAACATTGGTTTACACTATGTCAAAGATGCATGTTACTGCCCATAAAATGGCCAACCTCTTTTTTGTTTCCCATTACAGACAAAAAAAGTATTATAAATTCAGAAAGGTCAATATTAAAATTAAAAATGTCACTACCCATGTTGGTCCTGCCCAAACAAGGACTTGGAAGAGGTATAATTTTTTCCACATAGGGTCCATCCTTCAATTGAGTAATTACTTTTCACTGTAAGGTATAAAATCACTTCTTCGAACAAGAAGGAGGAGAAGAAACTTACTTCCTCCTTGGAGAAGCATGTACAACTTTGATTCATATTGAAGTTGAGGGTGCTTAGTTTTGGTAGGTTCCTGAGATTTGGAAAAACAAGCAAATTAAAAGAACTAGAATACAAAGCACAAAAGAAATAAAGTTCCTGATGGTTCCATTGGGCTTTAATCATGAGCCATAGATGCAACTGTTGCAAAATTAATTACCAACATGGAATTGATGCAACATTATGGGGCGAGGGGGGAGTAAAGAAACAATATAGATGCATCACATAGCAGAGGAAACAAATATTGATGCAAGTTTAAGACTTCCCCTCAGGGTTCTTGAACATAGTCAGGGACTCCAATATTGTAATTGCAAGTTCCTAACCAGACAATGCCCCAATAAATCTTACATCAAATGGCAACAGAATATTCAGTAGATTACCCTTAAAACCCATTAAACATACATAGCAAATTTTGTCCATGGAAGGAGATAACACATACCACCTTGATGGCCACTTCCTCCCCACTTTGTACATTAACACCTATATAGATCAAACACCACAAAACATAAACTTTTTTGAGAAACAAAATCACAGGAACACAATGCTGAAATCAAAATCACTGCAAAAAGGCAAAATAGTGCAATCAAAACAATCAAGAGCGCACCTATGTATAGCTCCCCAAAAGACCCACTCCCAATTTTCCTTCCCATCTTGAACTTCCCACCGATTACATGCTCCATTGTAAACCCCACTTCACAACACCTCAATTCAGCCTCAATCTCAATCTACTCAAAACTCAAATTCGTCCCCAATTTACCATTTATTTGTGAAGAACTCCAAACCACCAAAAAAATCACCAAAATCAATCAGATTCACCAAATTAACACCCCAATGGATGACCCAGAGAAAAATGCATTAATCATCAAAATCAAAGCATCAAATGTCGAAAACAAACCAATCAACCCTAAAACCTCACGCACAAAACCCAATCATGAATCCCAACAAACCCACATCCGGCATCCACCAAATCCTCAACCACATGCAACAACCCAAACCCTAATCAGAAAACCACGAATGGATTATCAAAACGAATGCAATGTGAATGAAAACAATTCAAAGCAATGAAACCCAGAACTGAAAACCAATCAAAAAAAATAAATCAGGGGACATTCCAGGCTGGGATCAGAAAGAGAAAGAGAAAGAGAAGAAGTGTTTGTGGTGTGAGAAAATGGGGAAAATGTTTTGGGAAAGTAGTGTAGATGGGAAAGAATATGGGAGGGATTGGGAAAAGCAGGTAGGGGGATTTTTATTTATTTATTAATTTAATTATCTTTGTTGTGTGGGATTCTGATTTTGTTTTTGGTGTTAGAAAATAGATTGAGTTGGTTTATTTATGATTAGTTTTTAATATTAAAAAAAAACAACTGATGATTATGGGAAACCTAACACGTTGAGCTGTAATCGAGATAACGTGCATGCCCTTATTTCCTAATTTTACTTCTATTTCCATTTTTCTTCCAAATCCCATTCAACTTCTCTCTGGATTTGTTCCAACTTCTAACATTAGACTCATTCCATCATACAGTTGGTCTTCTTCCTTTTTCTTTTTCCAACAATATATTATATTTCTTTTTTAAGATTCAAGCAATTTCTTTCTCCTTTTTCTTATAAAATAAAATAATATAGAATAGTTTATAAATTAATAATCGATATATTTGACAAATTTTCTTATACGTAATTGTTTACTCAAAGTTTTGTGAAATAAATTTTGACGATAACAAAACAAATCATGATGATGATGATGATGAAGAGGATGACAATGATTTAATCTTATATTTTAATTTTTCTTTTATTGGGTATAAGATTGAAGGCTTAAAATTTCAAAATTTAAGGATAGAGCATTATACGAGAAGATTCTTAAGCAAATTTATTTTCTTTGTGGGCTTTAAAGTAATGTTAGGTCAAGGTGCATTAAAAGCCCTTGGTGTTACAATTTTTTAAAATAAGTCTTCATCCTACTTATTAAAGCTAATGTTCCAAAAATTTTAAAATTGATGATGTGGCATAATTGTGACTATTTTTTTTTTTCGGATATTAGATAAAGAAGTTTTCAAACTCATATAAAAAAAATATCAACTAGCCAATCCTTTGGATTTTGGTGTATAACTCATTTGACTAATCGATCAAATACCCATTGGATGACCAGAAAGCAACTAATAGTAACTATCGGATACATCATTGGTAAAACAATTGGCTAATCAATTAAGGTATTGATAAATCATATTTGAGACGTTTGCTTCAAACAATCACCTATTATATCTAATGGTTAGTTTTCTAATTAATCCTTTAATTGACTAATTAATTGATAACTTATGTCTAACGACTAGTTTATATAAGGGTCATGTATTCAAAGCTCTTCTACCTCAATGATGCATTTTTTTTAACTATTAAACATCAATCTTATCATTGGAAAGAGAGTTTTAAATCCTTTTTGAGCGCATTAACTCAAAAGCTCAAAAGCTTAAAAACCTTTCTCGGTGCACCTTATTCTTTAGTTACTATTTATTTCCATATGGTGTAATATTCTTAAGAAACACTCATTATATTTCTAGTGAGAGGATATTGGTTAAGTGTTTTGGAAGAACACTTCAAAGATCATAATGGATTATTGAACTTTAAATCTAAGTCTAAAAGATTTGAATCACTTTGATTGGGAAGCTATTTGATTAATGTAAAAACCTTAAATTTCGGGAAAAAACAGTAAATCTTGTGTTTTTAGTTTTCTTTCGATTTTTTATTATATAATATTTCTACTTACAAAATATATATATATTCAAAGATATTTTTTAATATGCACTAATAAGGGAAACATCTATTTCTCTGAATTAAATTATTTGTAAATAATATATTCTTAGTAGGAATAATAATCTTATTCTTCTTATTATTTACAATATAATACATAAATTGTAATTAAAAATCTTATAAATCTCACATTGATGTAGACAAGTTTGAATGATAATTTGTCTTCATCATTAATATTTTTTTTTTAAAAAAAGAGAGTAAAAAATAGATTTAATACTATAATTTTATCTTCCACTTTTGTGAAAAGTTTATTCCATAAAACTTTTACCAATGACTTGATTTATGCTTTTTCACTTTGGGTAATTATATACTTTTCCTTGTAGATTTGGCCTTATTAAAGTTAAAGCTAAGTTTGAAAGCATGTTCTAACTTTGAATTTATCAAGTTTTGGGGCATTGCATGATTAAAAATGATTAAAGTATCCAACTTTTTTGAAACCCTAAATTTTTCTTTTACAAATTTTATTGCACCCTTTTGAGGTATACTTTAACAAAAAGGAGTACAATTTAAAATTAGAAAGAAAAAAAAAAGTTCACAGCTGCATGCACGTGTCTCATTGTTATTAAATGATTGAGTTTTGGGTTGTTTAGAAATAGTTTATGGGGATTAAAAGCACTTTTTAGTTTTTAATGTTTTGCAATACTTTTCTTATAATAGTTAAGTCCTTGCCATTTTTTTTTTAAATTAACTTAAAGCTATTCTTATAGTTTATTCTAAAGTACTTTTAGAAAATATTTTAATATTAAAAAGTGGTGTTAAAAATAATTCAAAAGTTTAATAAAATTTAGAAATCAATTTTAAAAAACTAAAAAATCAATTATAATGTTTTTTAAGAAATATTTTATATGCTATTCTCTTAAAACCTTTAAAGTTATGTTTGGTTTTAAGAAAATACTGAGAAAAAAAATTGTTAAGAAAAATAATTTTTTTGTGTTTGATTTTACAATGAAAAATACAAAAGAAAATTTTATATAATTAATATTTGTTATAAATTTATATATTTTTACATTATTTAATCTTTATATAAGAGGGAAATAAGTAAAATCAGTTTTAAAAAACATGTGAGAATAATTTATTGAGTTTAAACATATTTTTTATTTTCTTTCATTTTACTTTTCCTCTCCATGTTCTTTCCCTCGTATTTTCTCTCAAATTTTCCGAGAATTAAACATAAGCTTAGAGAAAATACTTCAATTAAAAGTATTTCAAATAAAAATAATCTCAAACACATTCTTAGAACCTGTATAGAGACAATTTTAAGAGAGGTTAGAATTGTTTCTTAATACTTAAAAGCATTTCTTTATAAAAATTAGGTGTTTAGCAAGTTTTTGAAAATTATTTTTAAAAATTTAAAGAATCACTTGAAGTAATTTTCGAGCATTACCACCTTTTTTTTAAATTTTTTTTATAATACATTATCAAAACATTTTTAGTTTGTTTACACTAATGATTTTCCTTAAAAATGTTTATAATGAAAAAGCTATTAACAAAAACACTATAAGCACTTCCCAAACAATCTCTTGGAATAATACTAATAAATACATATTTCACTAATTATTATTTTATTATATAATATAAAACATTATTAAATGCAATTATCTTATTTATATAAAAATACCAACAAAGTCTTAAAAGTACTTTTCATAAAAGTGCTGCTAAAAAAGCCCATATATAGACCGAAAGCACTTTACCGTAGTCATCTAAAACCAGCCTTGTCCATGGCCAAAGGAGGATGCATGATCAAATTCATGCAAAATATCAAAGATCTAAAATTATTGGATGTATTTTGTGTCATCTTTTTCTTCTTCCTCTTTTTTTTTTTTTTTTTTGGATTACACATTCAAAGAATTTTATGACTATATATCACCTTGGCCAGTTCCATGATATAAGCTTTTAACCTGATAATTTCCAAAAAAAGAAAAGGAAAAAAAAATGAAAAACCATAGTTTAGTATGCTAAGATTTTTATAAACTCTGCAACCAATTGGTTTAACTGTCATTCATTCAGGGAACATTTTCCTCTTGCTTAAGAAACCTTTCAAGGTTTTGAGGAGTACTTCATAAGAAAGTTCATATGAAAAATGGGTAGGTAACAATGGACTTGAAACTTGTGTAAAAACAAAAAATGCAGTGAGTTTTTCTTCTTTAATTTTGTTTTAATTTTTAATTTTTTTACTAATAATTTTGGAATAAAGGGATGTTTACAAATATCTTTTGTGCGATACATTTATTTATAGCCCAAGAATAAAAAATTATCATCTTTTATTATATGAAGATTTTGTTTTAGGAAAAGGCAAGGTACCGTAATGATACCAATCAAATAAAATATTTGGACCGTTGAATATATATGATAAGATCTAAACTATTGAACAATGATACAAATAAATGAGACAAAATTTGTATAAACAAATGAGACTAGAGTATAAACAATGTAACCTACAAACGTACATATAACATAATTTGATTGATGATACATTTTCGATACCAAAAAAACATGTTTTTGTGCGAGACATTTTTGTTTTAATATTCAATGCTATGTTTTGAATACAATTTGATAAAAGAGAAAAATGAAAAGATAAAAAGATTTGTACTTATTTGAAACTAGCGTGTTCGCTTTAAAAGCAGGTTCTACTTTGAATTTTATGAAATATTTAAGTTTTATATAACATTAAGCTAAATTGTCAAAGATGATTAAAGTAATTAACTTTTTGGCAACTTTTTTCAAAGTCATTGCATTTTGTCGGTGATGCTTTAAAAAATCCATCTAATTTTCAAATGAATATATTCATTTTAATATTCTTTTAAGAAGAAATTTTTTGTCTTTTTCTCTTGCATTAATATTAATGGAACTATATCAGATTTCTCTAATTCAAAATCATTTTCTTGATATCATGTTCATCAGCAGTTTTCATTTTATTTATTTATTTATTTATTTAAGCCTTCAAGCAAGTTGCCTTAAGATATAAGATAAAAGTAATTTTTTTTTTACTTTATTCATTAAGACAAAGTTATCTTAAAAATAGTAATAAATTAATAAATAAATAATTTTACAACTTAATTTTTAAAACAACTTATTTTAAAATTTAAATAAAACCAATAAAAAAATAAATGACTTAATATTTAACATCATTAAAAATTATTTAGATTTAAGAGAGAAAAAGAGAATAAATGCCACCTAAGTTTATGCTTGTTCAACTAGATTTAAAAATAAAAATATAAATTAAGAACATGTTAATTAAGTAATATAATGAGAGGTGTTGGAATACCATAAATGCGTGAGTTTAAGATACTAAAAGAAAATGCTTGAAAAAAATGTATATACGAGAACTTTAGGATGAATTTTCTTGAATAGGAAATGATGGGTTCAAAAAATTGAGCCTACATCAAAAAACAAAAAAAAATGAAACAGGGAAAAAGAAAAGAAAAGGAGAAAAATGTGAGTTTCCAAATACATTTGAAAATTTGAGAAATTAGACATTAGAGAAGGGATTTGAAAAGACTAAAACAATGTTAAGGAAAATGATTTTTTTATGTTTGATTTTACTATGAAAAATAAAAAAGAAAATTAAATATAATTTAAATTATTAAAAAATTTCCATATATTAAAGTTATTTAATCTTTATATAAAAAAGTTAAATTAATGAAAAAAATTAGAAGTAATATATCAAAAGTATTTATTAACTTTAAATATATTTTAAATTTTTTTCTCTTTTTGTTTTTTCACTCGTATATATATATATTTTTCAAATTTGTGGGGAACAAAACATAACCTAAATGAATCAAATCCTTTATTCCTAAAGGGATTAGTCGTTTTAATCTTTTATAATTTAGGGAGGGCAAAAAGTCCCCAATAATCTTGGGAGATTTAAATTTTCCTTAAAAGGCAATTTTCTTAAGATGAATTTCCAAGAATGTATCATTTTCTAGATCCTAGATTTTGTATTCTCCATTTTCACTGTTGCTCACTCTTAACGTTTAAGCATTGTTGGATGGTTGCCTTTAGATTAGGTGGCGGTTGTTGGACTTGTTGAATTCTAGTCTTCTAGACACTGCAGAGAACACCTTATTTAACTTCCCCTCCTTAAGTCATGGGAAGTGGTGGGCTCTGCGTGTTGACACATTTTTCTTTCAACCGAATAGGGATTGATTAGAGTGGGGTGGCCAGTTTGGCTGACCCTCTTCCCACAGTCAAATCAGTCATGGGGTTGAATTGCTGTGGAACTTACAGAGAGTTGGATGCATTGGCCATGTGGATGGTTGAATTACTCAAGCTTGCCCACATCTAATTAATATACCATTAGACAATGATTATGAATTCGTTGATTTATTTGTAAGATCTTAATCACACCTTAGTTATGGGTGATTTGGTGGGTGGGAAAAGAGATATGATTGAAATTCCCAAAGGTGGCTTACATATGCCTACATAAGGCAATCCCCCCATCATTTTCTTTTTCCTTATGTTCTCCCCATTTCTCCAGCTCTTTGCTTCTTGTCTTCACCTCTCGGCTCTTGTCAGTTGTCGGATGTGGCATTTTAGTTCACCAATTTGAAATTCCCCCAGTGTGAAGGTTATAATTCTTTTTTATATGGGTCAATTGTAGCTCATACATTCTATGGAAGGCTATATCCCCTTGAATCATGTGAAGGTGAGGCTTTGCTTACACCTTGATTGCTTTTCTCAGTTGTACTAAAATATAACAACCTAATTGCTAGTTATGACCTTGACCAAGAAAAAAAAAACATCAAAGAAAGGATTCCTATGGCTTATAGTACTCCTTGTGTCATCTTGAGAGATTAGCATAATGGAATTCCACAATGCTAGTCTAAGATGATTGGTTTACCAAGATCTTAAGGTGAAAATGATGTACAAGTTGGTTTTCAATGAATTAAAATTATTTCAAGAAAAAATAATTTACTAGAATATTGGTTTCTGATTAATTGATAAAATATGACAACTCCACCATCCAACTTTGAGAATACGGATTGGAGCAAACAAAGACTATTATTTATGGTGATCTTAGGGTTTAAGAATCCTTTCTCGTTTGAAATCAACTTGAGAACTAGAGTTGCATTGAAAACCTAATTTTGTTCTTTTTAGTTTTGATTCCTAATTACCATATAATGAATGAAATCTTATTAGGGTTTAAGTTTAGCTTTTCAATCCATTTATACTCCTATAGATTTGTCTTCGGATGGATAACAATAAATAAAAAAAACGATAACTAGTGATCAAGGGGTTCCAAGAATTACTAGTATCCAGTAAAATACTACTATATATACTATTCCCTAATCTAAACACATGGAACATTTCAATTTGATTAATTTTTGCCTAAACCACTAATCAAATCGATTGTAATTTCTATTCCTTATTGTTCTTGTTCTACTCTAACCCTAAGCTTTCACATTTCACACCTTAAGAAGGCTTTTAGCCTCTTATGAAGGTGTTGTTACTCACGAATCCATAGAAGAATAGCAAAAAGACATGTTGAATCAAAATTAACTAAAAATAATTTTCAAGTAGAAAACATAAAGAACAAACCCAGGAAGTCTTCAAAGTCTTCTAGGTACTCTATTCAAAGAAAAAAAATCTATAACCTACAATTGTTAAGTTTAGATGGTAAAAATAATCCTAAGACACATGGCATAGCCACCAATAATATTAAAAAATAAGCAATATTATCTCAAATAATCATAAAAATAACAAATTTTGAGCAAATTAGAGTCATTTCCAAACTAGGTTGGTGATGGAGAAGTTCCAAAAATCAAATGGGAATGGCCTAGAGAAGTTCTATTCAAAATCTAAAGGTTTTATTCAAAATTGAAAATGGCCATTCAAAATGAGAGTGCCTAGTTTCAAAATTATACATGGATTTTGAACAAGGCTTTTAGGTATCCCATTTTGGTTTGTTTCAGTTCAAAATTGATCAATTTCAAACTAAATTTCTAGTGCTTCCATCATTGTCTTGCTTAGTTCAAAATTGTTAAAGAGAATTTGAATTGAATTTCTCGCTATTGTTTTTCTTACTTATTTGAGTTCAAACATCATCTCAAACTTCAAATTGAGCTTCTAAATTCAATCCTATTGTTCTCTTGATCTTGCCATGTCCATTTCCTTCATTCCTTGGCTTTGGCTTTAAGTTTCCTCCAATATGGTTGTTTAGTCTCTCCATCCTTTCTATAGGCTTCATTGCTCACCTTTTATGATTATGCCTTGATTTCATGCCCTTGCTTTGTTTCTTCTCATTTTCCACATACCTCAAGTCCATCTTTTATGAGTGTTTGATCCATTTTTCTACCTTGGTTAATGAGTTTTCATTCATTTGCTTTCTTTGTATTCCTTTATCCTACATTTAACTCAAAATAAACATTAGTTTCATAGCTAGAGTCATGACATCAATTCAAGCTAAGTTGGATGATTTGAGCCTTGTTTTTATCTAAATCATGTTACTTATGTACCATTGGAGACGTATTTGGATTCCAATTTGTTAGACTAAGGTTTGATTAATCTCATGTTTTGATGATAATTAAAAAACAAGATTTGGATCTAATGATCATATTCAAGTGTGATAAGTAAGAATATCTTCTTCGAACCTTCACAAAGAAGATACATGGAGTAAAAAAGGAATTCAAGAAGAATGAAGAAAATGTTTATTAAGTTTATCACTAGGATACTTTATGTAAGATGATAGGCACACTAAGTTAATATTGCATATTTTTATTAATCATCAAAACATTAATCCATAAGTTTTTAATTGGTTTTATAATTTTATAATTCGGATGAAAATCTTTTTTAGGATAGAAATGTTATGATAAAACCCTAAAAAACAAGACATGATGCAACAGAGTTAGACATGACTTTCCATTTGCTATTTGGTTTTTGCATTGATATGGATTTGAACATTCAAACTCAAATCACTTGTATTGTACATAACTTAGATGCATTAGGAGTTGCATAAAAGAAACAAATCATGAGTTTCTTGCAAGATAAGAAGTGGTTCACAATCAATTATAGGATTTGAGTAATCTAATAAAGATTATAGTGCATTACTTTCTAATTAGAGGATGACTTATCTTGACTGTCATGATAAGTTTTCTGTAGTGAGTGTACTAGTGTGTTTAGTTACATATTGGATAGGGGTAATGGTGAATCGTGATGTAAAACTATTAGGTTTTCATGATTCACTAAACTACTATATTGCATTAATTCTCAACCTTGAGATGACATTAAGCTTATACTAAAATCAATAGGAGACTTTGACCTATAGGGGAGACCCTAAAGTGGTCATATATTCCTTATGAATTGAGTCGCTATTGATGAAGATTAGTGAAAACAAGTATTCTTTATAAAGACATCATAATATCTCTTGGGATTAAGACAACATATTCCTTTGGATAATGTAGAGGACATGTGATCATGAAATCTATGGTCATAATAATTCTTTAAGTAAAATTTGACATATGTTCTTTGTGTGTTAGAGTATGTCAGTTGATCATATAATATGAGGATCTACAATTCAAGGATTGTAAAAGTAATATTAATTGGTTGATAACACTATTATGTTATATTACAGACATCAGTTCACAAGGAGTCTGTATGCAATGAATAGTAAGTCATGACTCTAGGTTTTGTCTTGTTATAATTTCATAGGATACTAGAGTGTAGTTGACTCTCTTTGGTAAAAATGGATTCTTAAGGAAGCCAATATTTTCCTATGGGTCTCAATGGTCTTTGTTCAAGTTTGTAGTTCATGGTATCACATTTTATTTTAGGTTTGTAATTCATAAGTGTGCATAAGAGTGTTTTAGTAAAAATGTCATGTTGCATTATATCTTATGAATGGTCTTTTTGGATTGGTGGTTTGGGCTAATTAATTAATTAGAGCTCGTTAAGGCTAATTAATTAATTAAAACCTAAGTGGATTAGATTAGGCAAACCAAGTCTAGTTTAGGCTCAAGTCACTTAATCTCATAGAGAACCCTATATAAACCCCCTTAGGGGTTTAAGGTTTAAGGTTCAAGGTTTTTAAGTGTTTGTTCATTGTCTTCTAAATAGATATTAAAAGAAACCCTAGCCACCCTAAAGAAAGGAAGAGGAGCTCATTATTCTCTTGTGTTTGGATCCATCAAGAAAGAGATTGAGTAGAAGATTGTTAAATAAATAAGCTATATATAACAACTATCGCAGATTTGACATATTATCCGGATTTGATCTAGGAACATCAAAATTGCAAGTATGGTTTTTCTAATCTCTATATTTAGTATCTATTTTGGTTATTTCTTTTTGTTGTTCTTAGATCTAGAGAAGCTCAAAATAGATTGCATGTATGCACTCTACATGATTTAGGGCCAGAGAACAAGGTAATTCGAGGTTCCAAACAAACCATGAAATTGACAAGCCACTTAAGTTTATTGCAAACCTATATAAACCTAAGGGTTAGGACTTCAATTTTTTTAGTCTTTCTATTCACTCCAAAGAGAGAAACATTATAGCTAACAACCAACCCTAGAGAGGATTCCACCCTAATTCTATAATTCCTAGTGTTACGATTCAAAGAAAAGTCATTACAGCGAAAGATCGTAACATTTGTGAGATCTGCAACAATTAGCCCGCTTTTGACATATCTTTTCATTGACATGATCTAATATAGGAATATCATTATCTCAAGTATGATATTTGCTCTCTAAATATATATTATTTATGGTTTTGTTGTCATGATTTTCCATTATATCTAGAGAGCCCTAGGACTAGTAGCATACACCTTGAGCGATTTACGACTAGGAATGGAATGATCTAGGGATTCCCAACATATCCCATCCAAGCTTTCAAAGCAAGTAATAAAGGAGGGTAGGAGTTGGTGAACCATAGGAAGGTTGGTCCATACAGGCTTGAAGGGAAGACTTTGCACAATAGACAATTGTTATCATGTGCTAGTATCATCATATGTGGAATTTGCACTGAAGTGTTTGAGTGAATCATTGATATTGTTAAACATGTTGAATTTGAGAACTGTGAACTTTTTAGGGATTCCTCTTAGAGCATTTCTTCTATGAATAGTGTTGAAATGATTTTGCACATAGGATGTAGGGTTGTTGTTTCAGAAGTCCTACTCAACATCCATTGTGGCACCTCCTCTTATTGAACTTTGGTGCTCACAAAAGTTTCCCTTCAAGCTGAGGGATCTTAGGATTGCTTGTCACTTGGTGTGCTTAGTCCTTGGAATCCGCAAAATCTTTTTCCCATTCTTTTTTCTTTTTTTCTCTTTTCATTCTTTTACATGCAACTTCTTTTCCATGGCTATAGTGTGGGACGTTGTTGACTAGCATCGTCTTGACTACTTTTAAGCCTTGTGTTCTTCTATGCCAACATTTCATTTCTTTTAGCTAGTTCATTATTTATTCCTAAAGCTCTATAGAGGATGGTAGTTCTTCTTTCACTTGCCCCCTGCTTGTGCAAGAGTACACCATGATTGTGGTTTTAGGTTTTTTGTTAGCTTCCCATAAATGATGGAAATTTGTTGTATCATTTTCTTCAATCTTTTCAAGTGATGAGCTCTGTGTGGTCACATGTTTTTCCTACAAAATGATAGGGATTGGTTACAACGGGGTGACTTCTTTAGTTGACCTACCCCCAACTAACGAGTTAGCTATTAGGTTTTCTACAAAGAAGAAGAGAACATATAAATCAACTGAAACATGTGTAGAAGAACATACCTTTAGTGTTTAATTGTTGTGGATTTTATAGGGATTTATGGTTAGGTTGATTGAGCGCATTGGCCATGCTTGTGGTTGAATGGCCTAGCTAGGCTTGCCTATACCTCATATATGCCTCATCAGCAAATGACTATAGGGTTCTTTGACTTGGGGATAAGGTTTAAGCATATTATAATTATGAGAATGATATCCAATCAAATTTAATGTCCATCCCATCGTATTGAATACATCTATCACTGCTTAGGTGTCATTCTATATACAAGGAGTGTCTTTTTATTTATGCATTGGGCATTTGTCTTAAACCATCCTAGCTTAACCTGACCCATGACTTCCTAGACACATGTATCGGTTTATTTTTGCGCCCTTACACCTTGTGATTAATTTAGAGGCGTATAATTTAAAATTTACCAAGATCCTAAATTCCCATTCTGGTATATATTCTCAAACTCCATAACCTATATATGCTCCTAAGCTTACCATTTCAAACTGCCATAGTTTATTAATGGATTTAGATTTTATGTACCTTGCATCCAATTGGAATCTAAATATATCATTATACCAGAAAGGGTTTCCTTTGATGGCTTTTTAATTCATATCAAAGACCCATTCATATGGGGATTTAAAATCTCTTAATAGGACAAAAGAAGCAAGTTGCTTATAGGTTAACTCCTAACATTTTCCATATGATAAAAGTAATGAACAAATACCCTATCCAATCATCGCTAAACTAGAAGAATAATATGATCGAAGTGCAGCATGATCAATTTTCTTTGTTCTATCTTCCTTTTTTTTCATTCTTCTTTTGAGTAACACATGAATTACCACGACCCACAAAAAATTAAATCGATCCCAACGCATAGGTTTCCTAATTACCCATATGATCTGCACAACCAATTACTAAGGTGGACAAACATTTGGGGTTCAGATTGATAAAGGACATGGGCATAGAGAGTCATGGACTTTGGTTATGAACTGTCTTTTGGAGTTAGGAAAGTTCCAATGTTTTTGGGGCAGAGAGTGGGGGCATGAAGAAGCAAAACCTACTCGAAGTTGGACTGTAACATATATAGGTATTTGAACTCTACATACATGCAGTACCTCACCAAAAAGACAAAAAAAAAAAAAACAAAATGGTACATAAACCAATCTAGGAGCTATCTATAAGCCTGTGAAGTCCAAGCAGAAGCACTGTACAAGCCAGTATCCTTCCATCCAAGCCTCAGTGTCCCTTCTCCCTGTACAAGGCTATAACCATGTGCCGGAGGGAACATGTTCAGTATCAGCTGTGCTTGAGCCATGGCGTTTCCGCTCATCGGCACTTGTACAAAGCAATTCCTTGCTGCCATTTCACTTCTCCATTGCCTAAACTTGTCCTCTCCGCTCCTCGCTGGCCCCCCTATTGCCATTATGTTGTTTATCTCCCGATAAAGAAGGCAATGCTCCACCCGATGCCTACCAGGATCGTCGCTTGGAAATGAAGCCCCCAGTGAATCGAAAATGGTCGAGTAGTAGTGAAGAGAACCAACAAAACGGTCTAAAAATGACCCACCATGGGATATTTCTTGTTCAACCAGTGTGATCACTCTGGGAGCCAGCTCTTCCAGTAGCCTTATCGTCTTCCAATCGGGTCCTGTCGCATCGTATAAGGAGTGCTGCAGCCAGTGCACAGCTAGGGTTTCTCCGCGCCGGATTTGCAGAGATGTAATATCGTTGATCTCTCCAAATTTCTTTGCGACGGGGTGGAACTCGAATGAGAGTCCAAGCCGCCTGGCGAAGTTGGAGAGCTGCTTTCCTGTCTGGGTGAGGAGCTCGATGGAAGAGCCCATGCCGGTCATTCTAATGTGCGGAGGACCCTCGATGCGGGTGGCCAGGATGTGGAAGAGGGCCGGCCATTGAAGGCCTTGCATGATGTCGAGGTCGATGATATGAACCATGTCCCGACGATGGAAGGCCTCGAGAATGGATTGGTTGGAGGTGAAGTGTGCAAACTTGATGAAAGGGGAGATGTTGTTGAAGATTTGAAGTGAAGAATGGACAGCCTTATGGCTGATCAGAGGCGAGCAAAGCCCTAACCATGAATTAATGACTCTGCTAGCCATGGCCTTGGCGAAATAGGACACAACCCTCTCGGCACATGATGCTCCATAAGGAGAAGCCATTTGAGTCAACTCAAGCAGCATCCTATGCGCTTCCCCTAAATTATCAACCGATATCGCCACCGCACACTCCAGAAGAAGCGCTATCAGGCCCAAGCCATGTTCATCCAGCCTACTCAATCCTCCATTGATATCTCCAGTACTCAAGTTATTACTTTGACTTCCAGCTGCCTCATTCCCCCATTGAAGCACCGGGGCAAAGCTCCCTCCCACGATTGTCACCTCTTCGGTCTTCAAGCCCTCACCAACAGTCTCCGGCAGGTCCTCTATAAGCTGCTTGGTGACATGTTCCACCCACTCCGACAGCTCGTTCTTCTCCAAGTTAGATCGGTTTTCGACCACCATTGGCTTGGGAAAATTGCTGGAACTTGCACCCTGAAGCCCAATGATATTATACTCCCATTGTTCATGGGGCTGGATCAAATCAAGAGCCCCATGAACAACTTCAAATCCCCCCTTCATAGTCAACCCAATAGCCGAAGTTAAGTTCCCAGAAAGGCAGAGAGAGAGAGAGAGAGAGAGAGAGAGAGAGGTTGTTATGAAGAGTTGGACAACATTTTTAAAGGGTGGAGAAGGGGTTGATGGGGCAAAGAAATGGTGACTGAAAAGCAGAAAATTAGAGAATTGTTTAATGGAGGAGGATAGCCGGCATAGCCAGGACGTGTATAAAAAGATGAGAGGCAAAGGGCCAAAGAAAACACGTCAGTCTGGTAGTGATTTTTCTCATTGTTAACTCGGATTTTTGAGATTAGAAATATGCAAGTGATTGAAGCTTTGAGAATTATAAAATGGGAGTGGAATTGGAAAGATGTGGAGAGGACAACCACCCTCCATTTTAAATATCACAAACTAACGGTAAATGATTGCCCATTTCCTTAATTTAAATATTTTTAATACAAAAAAAATACTATAGTTGCTTTTCCCAGAATGACTCCCAAACAGACCTTTAAAAATTACGTAAATCAGAAAAATAAATAAGAAAGACTACCAAATCCTCTTATTATAATATTTAGAAAGATGCATGCACTGATGCACCAGATGATCTCTGAATGAAAATTATTGGATGTATTTTTAGTTGTTAAAGGGTCTTCAAACTCAGATTGATGTGCTTAACTATATTTGTTTAGACTAAGGTACAACATCATGCTTCACTTTACCCGGCCAAAATGTCTGGTTAATCAATAAAATACATGGGTGAGAAAGGTAAGAAAAGGTAAGAAACCGTGAGAAGTATAATAATATATATCGAGAGAGACATGCACCACATATTCCATGAGGTATTATAATAAATATATTTACGTTTTATATTTGATATTTGAATTATTTTAGAAATTAGGAGGCTTGAGAAAAATAAAAAGCCTTCACTTTCACTTTTTTAATCAAGTGTTTGGAATCAAATTATATACATGAGAAGCAATTGTGTTAAAATTGGAAACGACCAATGACCAACTACTGATTCAATACTTATAAAAAGGATAACGGTGGAATGAGTGTTTTCTGGTACTTGTTTTGTCTTATTAATACTAATTACTAATTCAATGCTTACAAAAAATGTGAGTTGGAATAGAAATGATAATAGAACGAGTCTTTTTGGGTGCTTATTGTGTTTTTAATAAAACAAAAGTTAAGATAAATAAATTGAAGATGGACTTGAAATGTTCTTCTTTATTTTTTCAATATGAAGAGGACCAAGTATTGTCTTGTCTTACCCAATCCTATACCAATTAATTTTAAAAAATAATTTAATTTAAAATTATTATTTTTCCATTGTCTCACACATACATATATATATATATATATATATATATATATATATAATTTTTAAAGAAAATTAAAGGATGGAACCAATTATAAGAAATTCTCATATCCCTTTATCAAATTTAATTTTTTTATGACAACGAAGATAAGAATTATTTTATATAAATAAGATGAAAATAGGATAAAGACAATCCATCCTAAACCAGTTCTACTAACATCCCTAATTTCGATCTTTAAAAGTAAATAATAAAATGTAGACAATCCTATTAAGGTATAAATAAATAAAAATAAGAAATAAAAAAAATGTTTTAAATACTAACAAATATGATGAAAAAAATAAATAAATAAATAAAAGGAAGCACCTAAAGCGTACGCACAACATTTTTT
Organism: Vitis riparia; assembly: GCF_004353265.1. Taxonomy (NCBI): domain Eukaryota; kingdom Viridiplantae; phylum Streptophyta; class Magnoliopsida; order Vitales; family Vitaceae; genus Vitis; species Vitis riparia. Next base: position 23,823,101 of record NC_048437.1, read on the forward strand.
ATTATTGATTATACTTTTCAATTTTCATAATAGTGGGGCCCGTTAAAATTACGAAGAGTTAGGGGAGCGTGTCCAAAACTCCAAATAAGGCGAAGGCAGCCGGTTTTGTACACGTGGAAGCAAACCATAGAAAAGATTGAACTTGTAAGATGGAGGTCCAGCAGTCAAAGTTGGCAAAAGGGGTACAACTACCAGTCAACTAATTTTTGGCCTGCCTAATTTTTAAACCAAAAAAGTTGCATCAAATGTTACACACCCACCTATAACTTACACTATCCAAACCAGACATTTTTTCTCTATGTAACTTCATCCTCACAGCTTATAGGATAGCTCTTCTATATTTTATACTAAGAAATACTCTTCATTGATGGAAATATGAGACAATGAAAGCCACAACTGGGAGAAGCCGTAACTAAACTAAACTAAACTAAACTAAACTAAACAACCACAACAACATCCAATCAAACAAATGCAAACCTAAAAATATCTTACAAATAAATATTCCAGAGACCCCTGCATTTCTGTTCTCTGTTTGAGCTTCCTAGTGATTACCATGTCTTCCTGATTAATGGCAAAGATGTGTAGGCCAAAAATGATCATTTATAATCGTGTGATTTGATGTGTTAGGCTAGAAAAAAATATGAAAAGAAGGTGGTTTGAAATGGCCAAATAAACTCAAACCAGAATAGAGCAAATGTCATATGTGCTACTGTTCCAAAGGGTTTTACATACACAAACTTGGAAAAGAAACAGAAATGGTAGTTTTAATTTAAAGCATATCTAGACAGTTTATATGCAGGGGATAATAGTTTGAAAAACCATGGGAATAGAAGACTTTGGAATCATGTCCTGTGTGCTAGATTTCTACTTTTACTAACTGTAGCATCATGGGAAAATAGACAACTGAATATCAAGCATCTGGTTCTGAGCATATTGTTTTGCTGTCATTAATCAGGTTAAAAAACACAATTACACATGACAATTGAGAGAAAGCGATTAATAAGTTACAAATCAATATTAAATGAATTAGTATTTACTCATTTTTTCAGGGTTTTTTCTTTTTTTTCTTTTCTTTTCTTTTTTCATTTTTTTTTTTTGAAAAAGAAAAAAAGAAGAAAAACTTACAGATATCCAAGCGGACTATATGTTGATTAGTACCTTTGAAAGCCAGCAACTTTCTTCAGGCCTCAGACCTCAAGTTTTCGACCATACCTCAAGTTCCAGCCAAAAAATAGCCACTAACAAAGCAAACTGCAGAAGGGGCAACTGAGAACAAAATCCACTCTTAAAAGTCCAAATGCGCTTCATCTTGTGGGCTGGAGGTCCTTGAACTTCTGACGATATGGAGAAATTAGTTGGGTTTATGATGATTCTTTCTGATCTCGAGACACTTCTAGTTGGGGAGGCAAGAGGTTCAAAAAGCTCCCTTGAACAGGTTGATTATCAGCAACTGTATCAGATCCATCCGATTCTTCCTCTGTAACAAAGTGAACACAAATAGAAGAGAAAGATTAAAATTATTATACCATATCTAAAACAAGTGAAGTAATTCTTCTCTGTTTTGTTAGCTAAGGAAAAACATGATGTCCTAGGATTCTAAGTTTCTTGTTTCCATGAACCATCTAGGCAACAAAAGGCCAATTACAATGAATACATCTGGAAAAATTTGGCAACAGCACACTAGTTTTGAGTTAGCAATAAATTAGGGTAAACAACTAACAAAGCCTACAGGTTTGGGACAATTTTTCATGTAGAGTAAGTGTCCTAAAATGAGATGCAACTCGACATATACATGGAAAAAAAACAGCGAAAACACATGGTGAAGCACACATTAGAAGCATCAGAGATGATGTACTCTACTAATCTTCCCCTCCAAAGATCTGAATTTACAGAAGACAAACTCATCCAAACTCGTTCAAGAAAATAATTGAGAAGTGTCTAAGCCTATCATAGACATCAAAATTTTAGTCAATTAAATTACCACTAAGTTGATTATCAAAACTGTGACTCTCTAGTTCAACAAAATTGGGCTTGACAAGTGATGGGTCACACATTTGACACGTGACATATTCAAAAGGTGACACATGATGAAATTTGGAAAGCCACAAAATTTAGTCTTACAAATAAAATCAAATCTTTCAATTGCAATCAAAGAGAATTAAAAAAATAAATATGCTCTCATTGACAAATTTCCAAAGAAAATAAATGTTTTAATTGAAGTCAAAAGATAATTAAAAATAAATATTCTCTTCTTGGTAAATTTCCTTAATGAAGGAGACAAGTTACCAAAATTAAGGAACCAAATTCCTTAAATTAAACAACTAAATCTTAGGGATTCCAAATTTAATTCCCTAATTTCACCTATAAATAATGGTGACTTCCTTCAATAAAGGGGGTTTCGAATCAATCGGCAAAAGGACTCCAAAAGGGAAAAGAGGTTTAATAAAGAAGAAAAAAAAGCTTCACAAAATTTTCCTATAAATCCAAAAAGTACTACACACATGTTCTTCGCCTTTCCACAAAGTCATTCGAGAATAAGCTACTTTAGGCCCTTGATTGACTTTCAAAATCAAGAAAACACTTTTGTTGTCTATTTTTAGATCATGAGCAAAGTGAAAGAACCAGAAGGAAATACTCTTTTGTAAAGAATATTAACACTGAGATTATATCCCACAACTATTAATTTTAATAAATTTTTGTTTCACATATTTTTCTATTGTTTTGCTCATGTTATAGGACTTCACGAAATTTGTGCGTACAAATTTTTGGCCCACCCGGTGGGACATCTTTGCCTCTCTTTTTTTCACTAAGAAATTGATCACCATTAACATGATGATATCTAAAAAGACTCAAGTTGTGCATTGATACAAGGGTGATGACAAGATTGTCATTTCTCAAGCAACATATAGTACCTCTACGGGCCCTACAATTCATAGCAAAGCGAAATTGACTACTACACCTTCAACAAAGTTAGAAAGCAAGCACACTCATTTGCTGAAAATAGTGGGGGACACACGATAATTACCAACTAGTCATCACATTGGTCTTTTTAAGGGTAAAGGGTCAAAGTCTTCTTGATAGGGAAAAACGCTCTTCCACAATAAAGGACCGGGCATAAGTCCTCTCCTCTATCATCGATGCCAACTCTAACACCGACTCATACCTTGGATAACCAACTAGAATGTCAAAAGAGGACAACTCCTCCAACCAATCCGACTCTTTTACTTGTTTCTTCGAGGTGACTATGTTGGTAATAACAACAGACACTACATCTATAGAAGAACAATTAGTTGAGATGACTCATGTCATCGCCAAACTCACCAAGACCATTGAGGAGAAACATCTGCAAATAGCATCCCTCATGAGCAAGGCTAAGGCACAAGGATAATATGGTTGAGTCAAGCCAAGGACTTACTCTCTAAAGATTGCATCTTTAGGTGATGCACTGCATGCGTCTAAGTCAATGCAAACCGCAGAATCTACCTTGGTGGCGTCACTATCTGTCCAACAACTTTAGGACATGATAACTAACATCATCAGAGTGTAGTATGGCGAACCCTCACAAAGTACACTCATGTACTCTAAGCGTTACACCAACAGGATTGATAACCTACATATACCTATGGGTTATCAACCTCTAAAGTTTCAATCATTCGATGGAAAGGAAAATCAGAAGCAACACGTTGCCCATTTCATCGAAACTTGCAACAATACAGGTACAGAGGTTGACCTCTTGGTCAAACAATTTGTTCGATCCCTTCGAGGAAATGCCTTTGATTGGTATATCGACCTTGCACCTAAGTGCATTGATAGTAAGGACCAAATGGAGCGCGGATTCATCAACTGCTTCTATAGCACCCAATAAACTATAAGCATGATGGAGCTTACCAATACCAAGCAATGGAAAGACAAGTCGATTGTTGGCTACATCAATCGTTGGTGTTCTTTAAGCCTTGACTGCAAGGATGGATTATCCGAGGTGTCAGTTGTGGAGATGTGTATACAAGATGTGCATTGAGGTCTTCTATACATCCTTTAAGGGATACAACCCGACACCTTCAAAGAGTTGGTTATACGAGCATATGACATAATGCTTGTCATAAAAACAAATGCAAGTGAAAACATGTTTATTGAAAAACTCAAAGATGATACTACTAGGGGCAATAACATCATTGATGAAGATGAAAAGAGTGTGACATTAAATTTTACTACAATTGTATTCAAACCTCGACATTCTATTATGCTTTAAAAACAGAAAAAAAAAAAATGGTTTCTCCTTCAAGTAAGTAAGATTGGAGAAAAACTACTCATAAGTTGAGTCTGGTTCATTTGAACAAGGTTTTAGTGCAAATATTCAAACAACAAACAAGGTAAAGCCTATGGATACACTCCAATTGTCCAATACAACAATTAGTTGAAGAATAGTGATGCTCCTTAAAGTATGAGCCTAGATTGCATATTGCTCCTAGCCTACAAGAGCTTAAACTGTAGTAACAAAAAAAAAAAAAAAATGAAACTTATGCCAAAGGTAAAAAGGAAAAAAATCTTTCTTAATAAACTTTTTAAATCGAGGAACATATCCTTTGCATTAAATAAGTCAAATTTGGAGATTCTAAATTACAATCTCCAACTTCCCTAAATGTAAGTGTTTTTCTTTAGCATGAGGTATTCTCAAAAGGAAAATGCAACTTAGAAGCTAAATCCAAAAAAATGAAGTTTTAAAAGTCAAGATCAAAAACATTATTCAACAAGCTTGTGGAATAATATCAAATACGATACAAAAATATCATTCATCCACCTTCAAAGCGAAAGAAGACAAAGTCAGGTTCTTCAAAACACTTGAGAACATTATTGATGAGTTTACTTAAGATCAAGTCATTATTGATCATTGATTAAACTTTGCTCCAAAAACACGTAAATACCATCCTTAGATTAAAATCAAGTCTAAACTTGCCACATTCTTCAATAAGCCTATGGAAGAATATCAAACACAATACAAAAGTATCATTCATCCACCTTCAAGACTCAAATGAATTCAAAAGACCTTTTGTTCTTCAAAATACTTAAGAAAGATTTTCAGAAATTTGGTTGAGAATAAGTCATCTCGAACCCTTAGTTAACTTTATTCCAAGAACATGCATTTATCGCCCTTAATTCAAAATCCAAACAAGTGATGCTTCTAAAATCATAAGCTTAAACTACATAATGCTCCTAGCTTGCATGAGCTTAAACTACGTATACGCCAAAAAAAAAACCATCAAATTAAAGAAGAATGAAGGCTAACTTCAAGACCCACCTTGTTCACATGGCAAGCCATGTAACCGTTGCGCCTTGAAGTGGGGACATTTGTAGATATCAAAATTTTAGTGGATTAAATTACTACTAAATTAATTATCAAAATTGTGACTCTCTAGTTCAACAAAATTTAGGCTCCACAAGTGATGGACTCCACACATTTGACACATGACATATATTCAAAATGTGACATAGAGCGAAATTTGGAAGGCTATAAAATTTAATCTTGCAAATAAAATCAAATCTTCCAAGTGCAGTCAAAAGATAATTAAATAAATAAATAATCTCTTGTTCACAAATTTCTAAAGGAAACAAATATTCCAATTGAAGTCAAAAGAGAATTAAAAATAAATATTCTCTTGTTGGCAAATTTTCTTAATGAATGAGACAAGTTATCAAAATCAAGGAACCAAACTCCTTGAATTAAGCAACTAAATCTTAGGGATTCCAAATTTAATTCCTTAATTTCACCTATAAATAACGGTGACTTCCTTCAATTAAGGGGACTTTGGATCAATCAGAAAAATGACTCCACATGGGAAAAGAGGTTTCATAAAGAAAATAAAAGGTTTTACAAAATCTCCCCACAAGTCCAAGAAATCTCAAAAGTACTACACACGTGTTCTTTGTCTTTCCAAAAAGTCATTCAAGAATAAGCCCGCTTTAGGCCCTTGATTGACTTTCAAAATCAAGAAAACATGTTTGTTGTCTGCTTTCGGATTGTAATCAAAGTGAAAGAACCAGAGAGAAAATATTCTTTTGTAAAGAATATTAACATTGAGATTGTATCCCACAATTGTTAATTTTAATAAATTTTTGTTTCGCATATTTTCCTATTGTTTTACTTACATGGCAAGACTTCACAATATTTGTGCATATACCTACCAAAAAGTGACTTGATGGATGCTCTCTTCGGTTTGTTGGTTTTTTTCTTCAATTCAGCTGCAAAGGAAGAATGGTTCTAAAATTAGCATAACAAGACCAAAGAAATGCAAATTAATTACTTAACCTATTTGCAGAAACCAGACAGGAACCTATAAAAAATAACCACTGAAAATCATCTATTTTTTTCAAATTTTTTTATTACTTTTAAGTCATTTTAACCGTTTAACCATTTTAAGCCTATGAGGAAAAAGAAAATTCAGTCAAAACCCTTCACTTAAGCCTGACACTGTTAGGTTTATTTTCAAAAGCACAAAAGTTTGGTTTTACTCCGGTTTAAGTTAGTTTACCACTTGAGAATAACCTAACACTATCACCTAGGCAATATTTTGGTTATAACATTTACAGTACTTAATAGAAGTAGGGTGTCAGGGAACATGCATTCATGTCTAACCCAATTCTATGGCTATCAGACATCCCACTCTAATATGAAATTACTATTCAGAGACAGATATTTATGGTACTCAGACCCTTCATAATGACAACCATGCCATTGCCCAGCATGCTATGCCATGGGTATGGATAAGAGTACCAGAAGGTTATGGGGTATAGAGAAACACTTGAATTCTGAGTACTTTTTTTATGGGAAAATTTTCTTGCTAGATTACACAAATATCATATTTAGGGAAAAACACCCAACATTGTAAAGCCACTTAAAATGGTCAAAACTCAGTCTTGCATAGCTTTAAGTTTAGTTGAAACAATATCACAGTAGAAATATCTATTGTCATGCTTCCAATTTATTATTGCTTTGTTTGTTCATTTTCCCTTCTTTTTTTTTTTTCCTTCATTTGATCTTTTGTGTCACCTGAAATAATGAGTTTATGGCAGGTCAGAACTGCCACATCCTAAGATAAAGCAGTAAAGCACAAACAATGCTTACAGACACCCACAACTCACACCTATACCAAGTCTATCTAACAGAAAGATGAAATAAATAAGGCACAAATATATACCCATTCCAGGAACTTGATAATCATTGATGATTTCAAAGTTCTTATACGTATAACCCACAAAGTTCATGTCCTTCGATGAAAGCATCTACATAATAAAGAGAACTGAAATGAGAAAATGTGGAAAAAGAAGAAAAAAACAGTAACAAAAAATAGCATCAGATGGAAGTTTAGACTCTTAACATATTCAAGGTAGAAAACGGTATATTACCAAATTAATAAATAGCTAAGAAAATAAATGATCCTTCATAAATCAACAACAAAAGATGCACATGAGAAGCAGCCTAGCATACACAAGTGTACTTGTTCAAGAATATGAACAAGTCAATTTCCGGTAAACTAGATGTTCATCATTCCACATAATTGAAATCAAATAACAGAAAACTCCAAAGAGCATGAAATAGTTGTTCTTACAATGAAACAAAGCTTCAAACTTGATTGTTCTACTTCATGTCAAAACATGTGAGAATGAAAATTTATCATACTCTTTTGATCTTTGGACACATGTATCTGATGTACACAACTTTGGAGAAAACCTTGATTCTTGAACTTCTTAAATTTCATCAAAGTAATTCTCAATGGTTTCGTGTGAGATTCCACAGAGTTCAAGTCAAACGAGAGTGGTTCCAAAGTCAATTTAGTTTCACTAAATTAAATCCACTTTTGCAGCTGCAGCTTACATCTTTGTATCAGAATTTAATGCTCTGGTCTTAACCTCCTGCGGACTTCTATTTCAAGAGAACCTGTGGTTTGAAGTTTAAACCACACTTCCAAGTCTAAAACACTGAAGAGATTCCTTTACTTTTAAAAGCCTTTAATAGTCAAGTTACCAATCAGTTTGGCAAGATAGAAAAAAGATGAGAAAAAGAAGGGAAAACATGTGACAAGTTCCTCATTGTACTTTTGAATGAAGCTCCTATTTTGCCAATTTGGCAGCAGTAAATAAATGAACCAAATGATTATGCTTTGCAAAGAGAAAATTGCAGCTACATAAAATTAAATGAAATAGATATTCTGACACTACGTGTAAAAGGCCATGACAGCTAAAGCAGCACAGGAAACTCATAAAATGAAAACTCTGCAGTTGCAATTATTAAGCTTACCTTTCTCCAAGGACCACTTTTTGATGATGATTGACCTAGGCTCTCAGACTGCAAACCCATAAAATAGGCTCAAAAAGTAGATAAGCAACATGAAAAAACTCCAAACAAGTTGTGGCACCAGATCAGCAAAAGAATAGAGCATATCAATACCTCTTCAAACTTTTCAAAATTCTGAGTATCTAATTCATCTCTGACCTCGGGAATAAATGCAGCTTCCATAAGATATAGTCTATCCCATTCAGTACCTTCAAACCATGGGTGTACCTGAAAATGGAAGAAGCAACCACATAATCCCTTTTATTTGCAACCTACTTTTAATGAAATCCAATAATTTAGACTAGGACACACCATACAACACCTTTATTTCATCTGCGCCTTTAGATCCCAGCCTCTGGCTTACATTACACAAAAGTTTACTGATAAGATCTTTTGCTTCGGAAGATAGACTTGCTTCTTCAGGAAACTTTAAATGAGTTCTCCAATTTACAATCTGCAGAAAACCAGAAGCAGAGCTGACACTCTTATTTGAGAATGAAACCCATCTTTTGGGATGAGAAGATTGCAGAAAAATATAAGGATGCATGTGTGGCATAAACTACCTGGTTTATAAAGAGTGCAACAGTGCCATTTACCAGGAACAAACATAAAATAGAGCTCAGAACAAGAAGATATGTAAAGGCATTCACATAAATGCACCAAGCTTCAGCTGGACTAACATTAGAAATAAATTATGGCTCAAACAGATTCTTAAAAGAAGACAAATAGGATTAAGAACTCAGCTAATTTCAGTACCTAAATAAGGTAGCTGCTTTCAACCTATCCCATTAGGTCAAACCCCACAATGATGCTCCAAAAGTCTCAAATAACAATCAACATACCTTGAAGCCAAACCCATAGAAAATACAGGATTAACTGTTTAAAATGTAATTGAGTTGTTTATGAGGCGAGTTTTGTCAAACTCATTCAGGCTTATTAGTATTGCAATGAACTCAAACTCATTACAAATTAGAGACCAACCTCAGCCACCTCAATTCAGTCCTTGTGTGAAAGGGACATTAAAAACCAAAGTCAAGCTCAACAAAAATGAAACATGAACAGATTCAAAATTGAGGAATCTATTTAACAACACATATAATTACACAATGAAAACTAAAGAACATAGTTGATATCCAACCAGCTGAACCCACCCTAACTAGGGTCTTTTTATGCAATCACTTTAGCTAGGATATGGATTTTTTTCTCATTTTTTTTCCTCTGTCAAACAGAATTGAACACAAAGCTTCAATATCCCCACCCCAGCCCCCTGCCACTTGAGCCAAGCTTCAAGGGTCTTAGGTAGGATATGGCCATTATATTGAACAAACTTCATCTTGATGCATGGCCATGCCTTACAAACATCATATTAAGCCACAAATAACTGGCCATGAAACAAGCTTGTCCAGTTTGTTGAAGGCCCTCTACAGACTACACAAAGAATGCTCGTAGAAACATGGCAACAGTATTGCATACAAACTAAGGCACTTCCCAATGCAAAACATATAAAAAAGGTTTGGCTGAAAATTTAGCTTCTCTATTTTACTCTCACATTCCTTTCCAAACTGTGATAATCACAACAATCAACAACAGTTCTTTGAGTGTAGTTACAGGTGAACAATGCAAATTGAACCCAGAACATGGATCCAGAATCCACTTGGCTACATCCACCCCTCAACTATTGACATTATAAGGAAGTTCAAGAATAAAATGGAAAACCTGGCAACCAATTCAAAATTAACACAAGATCAAAACATATGATGGAAATGATGAATCATAAGAGCTTCACAGAAATTTCCAAACTAAATAAGAACATGCACGAATTGAAGGGAAAAGTCAAAGGAACTGATTATTGCAATAATTACAGAGTAGGGTAAAATGATAATTCACAACCCAAGAACTTGGAACTTATAATACAGAGAAATTACTAAAATCTGAATGAGTTGTATTCCCAAGTTTACCTTCCTACATGTTGACATGGGATCATCAGAATAAAAAGGTGGATACCCCACAAGCATTTCATACATGATAGCACCAAGTGACCACCTGTGGAAATAAAAGAATCATAATTTGGTCTGGAAAAAATTAAGGAGTGTTCTGACTTTCCATAATAATTTAAATCACTCTGTTTTAGTTCCAAGGATCTCAAAGTGAACAAGTCTGTCTTCGTCTAATGAATCAATCTAAGATATGGTGCAATTGTAATAAAAGATGGTAAAACATTAAAAAAAATTATTTTATAGAAACCTGAAAATGACCCACGTGTAAGTAATTAAATACATTTCAAATCCTATTAGAAACAAAATGAAATCATTTCAAATGCTATGTAAAGGAAAAACATCGGAACAATTTCAAATTCCATGGGATATCCAAATGACTAATCAGTTCCCATTGTGTAAACCACTTACCAATCACATTCCATCCCATAACCTTTCTTCAATAAAACTTCTGGAGCGATATAGTCTGGTGTCCCAACAGTAGAATAAGCCTGCAAGTTCGAATATGAACATTACAGAAACAAATAAAGTCCCCAGGCATTGAGAGGAAAAAGGTCCTCTTTTTTCTAAATTTTTCTGAGACAAATGATGCAGGGTTTATTGCTCCATTCAATGAATGACCTAATGTACAGTCAGCACAGTCCACAACAAGAAATCCTTCAAAATGCCAGCCAAGGGAAAACATGCCTTACAGAAGATGATATTTTCTTAGTTGGCATCACATAGTAAAGAATAAAAGAAAACTATCAAAAATTATATAAGGCTTACAAGCATCCTCCTGTTCTTCTGCCAATGTTGTTGTTGCTCTTGTTGGGTGCGCTTCGGTGCTGCAGGATCACCCTGATGACCCCCATTAGGACTGTTAACAATTGTAAAATCCTCCTCAAGAGTACTGCAGTCCAATGGCTTACATAGTCCAAAATCTGATAGTCTCAAGTGACCATATTTATCAAGTAGCAAGTTATCGGGTTTAATATCTCTGCAACATGCAATTTGGGATAGAAAAAATTAATCATTTTGGTGTATCAATAAGAAACGACCTCTAGAATCATGCCAAGTGACATATAGCCAAAAAGAATAAAGGTCCCCTACAAACCTATGAATGTAATTATGTTTGTGAATAGATTCAATAGCCAAAACTGTTTCTCCAACATAAAATCTAGCCTCATCTTCAGTCAAGGTATCCTTTCTCATGAGTAAAGTCATCATATCTCCTCCAGGTAGGTACTCCATAATAAGATAAAGAAACTCATCATCTTGGAAAGAACAGTAAAGTTTAACAATGCAATTGCTGTCCACCTCTGCAAGCAGATTCCTTTCAGCTTTAACATGCTCCACCTAAAATCATTTAAGTGTCAACTGGCAACAAACATATTGGGCAAAATCACCAAACATCTGGCAGACCAGAAAGATGTAATACCTGGCCTCGTCGAAGCATCTCTGACTTCTTAAGCTTTTTCATTGCATACACATTACCCGTTGTCTTCTCTCTACAGACTCTTACCTGCACCACAAATAAAACAATATACTAATAATGAGCAAATGATAGGCAAGGATACAGCACAGGATCAAATTCAAGATAGAGCTGAATGACAGAAAAAGATCCATACCTGTTCCTAAACATTCAAAATTTAACCTTTTTCGAGTTTTGTTGAAATAAATTACAACTTCGGACACTTACAAAAACCACTACTATATATGTGTATGTGTGCGTGCAAGTGTTTTGATAATAAACAAGCAAAAAATATTATCAACATCTACCAAAAGGGGCATGCCAAGTACACAGTCAGATACAAAGGGTGCCAAAAGGCAAAGAAATAGAAGAGAAACAAAAGACAACTCTGTCCTATTAACTAGTACCCAACCAATCAACAAGATATAACAAAGACATCGAAGCTCCATTTATGAACTTTCTAGACTAAATAAAAGAAAATATCATAAGGATATTTTGAGAGCCGGATCCAATTGTTCAAAATTATCAAGCAATTTAGGACACCTCTCCTTTCAAATGGTTGAGAATACGCATAAAGGAGCAGCTCTCTAGGCCTTCCTACGTTTCTTCCCTACAAAAGTCCCATGCCAATTTAATCAAGTCTATCTTACTAAAGAAGGCGACACCCACTCTACATTTTCCAATTCCCATCCTCTTTTTCTTTTCTTTTTTTTTTTCTTTTTTTTTTAACTAGTCCAAAGTCAAAATCTTCCCCCGGGCTCCTTGACGAGCAAGGATTGCACTCCATTGGTATACATGAGTTTCGAACTACTTTCACAAGAAAAGTGTCCAGTCTTTCGAACTTCAAATAAGAATAAAGTGGCTTTGACTGAGAATTTCCATTCTTCAACTCCAACTGAAACAGTACATCCTTCCCATCCTTCTTCACTCATCTCTCTTGAAGCCTTATTAGAAATGCATCAACATTTTTCAGCTCCCATTGAAGAAACTATATTAAGAAACAGGATCTCCAATGCTGTCCCTCACCAAACTCTTCCCACAGATCTGTAACCCAAGCACCCTTTGAGGTAGCTATTGCAAATAGCAAAGGAAAGAAGACACTTAGAGATGATTCACCAAAACATAGACCCTTCCAGAATTTCTCTCCTTCCATCCTTCACAACGTAAAAGATTCTACTTTTAAAGTCTTCCCACCTCTCCTTATTGCTTTCCACAACCCTACCCCAAACCCTTCCCTAACACCACAAGAACACCAACTATGTTTGCCTCTCATAGCTATATTTGAGAATCTTTATAACAGAAGTATGTTATTGTAATAAATTTCTTTCATACTATTGCATAAATGTATAAAAAACCTTTTTCCCTCCATACCCCTAAACGCACACACACCCAAGTTGTCGTGGCAACCTTCTTTGTTTCTCTTCTCCTATGGAGATCTAGTTCAATATTCAATAAGTGGTTTCCCAACCAAGATATTTCTGGTTGGTATCAATAAAAATGTTGAGAGAGAGAAAGAGATGCACAAGTTTGCAATACTTGGTCCCTTCAATTCCGCTCAACATACCCATGTTGACACAACATGACAAAGGTGTGTATGTGATATCCTTGTCGAACACACCTATTTTGCTTTTGACATGACTATTTTATTTTTATTTTTAAAAAAAGTAAGAATCAAAGAGGAAAAAGAAAGATATTTTAGAAAAAAAAAATCTTGTTTCCTGTTCTAATCAGCTTTTAATTTTTTTATTATCATTACACCACAACCCCAAGTACCATTTAGATCCCCATATCCTAAAATTTGAGATGTTGAGGATAGACACCTAGATGGACAGCCGCACCCATGTCCATATCCAAACTCATGTAACATAGGCACAACACACAAATTCAAATAGATAGCATGAACATCAAAGAAATCTATACATATTAACTACAATTTTAAAAAATCTACATTTCACTTTCTAGCCACCTGGAAATTTCAAGGAACAATTTTTGTTAGTGAAAATATCTCAGATACAAGAGATGGGTTGCATCCTCATGGATTTCATTAGATTACATCTCTCATTCTGTAACATTATTTTATTAATCTTTTTATATTATCAGCTACGTAAAGACTGCTTTTCGTAAACAGACATCAGAGACCTATAAGCTTGATGATTTCAGCTCAGTGAGCCCAACTTCTGGATTTATTCAACCTGCACACCATGCTCATGATGGTTAGAACTATTCATCTTTCCATTAATAAGCACTAAATCATGTAAGATTAGATTTTTCAACTAGCATAGTGTTTTGTTTGAACTATACTTTTTATTTGTATGAGTTTCTTATACTAGAAGTCCCTGAGTACTCATTTTTTTTTTCCCTAGTATGTCATGATCATTACCACAAAGGTTTTTCTGCTTCATCACAGAAAACATATTTGCCTAATCTAATGCAAGTAAAAAGTGAAGTGACCATGTCAAAATCATTTTCTGATATGGAAGGAGCTATATGTCTTATGCTTTCCCTCTGTGTGTAACTTATTGTTACAACATGTTCTTCATTATTATGCATTAAAATTTCATTTGGTCCATACATTCACTATTGCATATTGACATAAAGCGGTTTAGGTGAAGTATTCCTTGATGATATATCAACTTACCAACCCTACTAGCAAAATAATGTTGAACCAATTCCTTTTATATCTGCCCAACCTAATCTCACTTTCCTAATACAGGAAAAATACTCCATGTCACTGACTCATGCGTTTTCTTTATCATAGAGCCTGACATAACTCGAGGCCATACCAGCCAATCGCATTCAAATTAGAAGTACTAAATTTTTGTTCAATGGGTGCAGTAAACGAAGACTCATAAACTGAAAGAACTAGCAATGATAAATATTCATTCTATTAAGTATGGGTACGTATAGGACATCTACATGGAAAGATTCATAGTGTAAGGACATGTTACACAGGCAGAGGCATATATACCCATAGTGGCTACAACTTGAAACATTTGATGTCATACTGTACATATTATAGATGCTCCTATACTGAGGGCAAATTACTATTTTAAAGTAATTTTCCCCCTTTTTAATCTCAGTGAATGATCCAGTGGATAAAGAATGATGTTTTCAGTCAGAAATTTTAGACGCTACACTTCTTCAGTCAAAAAAATTGACAGCTAGAAGCATGATTATGAAGCTTGAAACCAAATGGAAAAGAATTAAGAATTAAGAAATTTGGAAAACGCGACCAGTATAATTTCACATAAATGTATACCTCTCCAAATGCTCCCTTCCCGATCATTGTCAATAATTCAAAATCATCAGCACCCATCTTATGCCTTTGAAGGCGCATGTATTCAGTTTCCTTCTTCTCCAAGTGTTTTAGCAGGTTATTCTGATCTTCCTCGGAGACGTCAGCATCAGCCAACTTCTTTTCCAGTATATTTCGCCTGCTTACAAGTCAAATGGCCTATCTTATCTCTATAGAATCCTATAAATTTGACTTTCAGGAAACAAATATCCTTGACATAACTTGACCTGACATTAGATGGAAGTGATCTTTTAGAGGTACTTATGCAAGAAATAAATAGTCTACAAATGGATGTTATCACCAGGTAACTAGTGGAATCATCAAGAAACCATCGGTTCCAAGCTTATGCTGGAACTATATTGAGGCCACCTGATGCTTAGGTAGCAGGGGGTTATGGTGTGGATCCAGAGGTTCCTAGTTCAACTCCAAAAAAGTAAGTTGTGAAAAAAAATAATGACAGAACTACATTGAAACTATTACTAATTTAACCTCACACCCACTAAAAGATGAAGTAAAACAGGGAAAAGAGTATTGCCAGTTTCAAAATGTTAAAAGTTTTTTGTAGGACATCTTCAACCCATTAATCTTCATTTTTCCAAAATAGACCAATTACATCTCAAATCAAGAGGTGCACTACATCACAAACAATAAAAGTACACCTTATTTGGTAAATGGCAATACAAATAGAAAGGAAGCATCTTCATGATTGAAATTCAATCACAAGAAGAAATAGAATGATTAGCACAACAGGAAATTTTTTTAGCAAAATTTAAAATACCAGGAAGAAAATAGATTCGATCATTCTTTTAGGGAGCATTAAAGACTCAGATGTCAAGAGAAAAGTCTTCTACCATAAAATAAGATGAAAACTTCAATCAAATACTAAACGAGAGATAACAAGGATAATGAATTGAAGTCACTCCAACATTACATGTACAATTTCCTACAGAAAGCATGTTCTCACCCAAACTCCTACCTACTATTGGAAAAAACAAACAATTGACACAAGGAACAGATAGAGATTGAATTTCCTATTGTCACTAGATAATGATTCATTAGGAAAAGAAGAAACAGAAAAAAAAATGGAAAAAGAATTGAAAAGGTAACTTAGAAAAGCCGCTTGGAAATAATACTAACCACTTCTAAATTTCTAAAATGGTTTTAGGCTATCAAACACTAAGAACCCTAATTTAGAGCAACAAAATCATTTTAAGCATACTTCTTACATGCTTGAGGAGGATTTGAGAAATCATGTTAAAGAAGGGAAAAAAAAGAAAAACTCACATTATGTCTTAGTCAAATGATTTTGGACTGCCTAACAGTGTGTTATTCCATATAGTACTGGAGTATTTTGAAAAACCACTGAAGCTAGTGTTCAAATTAAAATCTTGGACTAAATAATATCGACATGTGAAGATTATGAGATTCAGCATTGGATTTGCAAGTGGAGTGCATAAGCCCCTATAGGGGCAGAAGCCAGTATATTAGAAAACATGCACCACATGTCTGTATAGGCTTGTACAACCATGCTTTGACATTTATTTTTCATTTATCATATTAAAGAACATAAAAAAGTGCAGAATGAGCCTCCCAGAGGCAGCTCAAATGAGAGGTGCTCCTACTCAGGAATGGGAGGTCCCAAGTTCAAGAACTGAAATTAATTTCATACGAGTTCCTCATGAACAAATCAAGTATCTCTAAAAATAAAAATAAAAATAAAAATAAATTTAAAAAATGAATGAATCAAGTACCTGTGGTTTTCCTTATCCTACAAAGCAGGGCTAGTGGGTATCCACTCAATAGAAAGGTGTAAAATGATCACTAAAATTGAGTTAACTATGTAGACAAAGGAGAAAAGGTGGGAGGGAGACAAGAATACAAATTTTAAGTTCACTTCTTTTCATATTTTAAAAGTATTAGCCTCAAAATCCATTTAAAATTTTTAACATTGCAAAGAGCCTTTTCCATTTAAAAAGCTAGAAATTATTTTGATTTCAAATACAATTGTATTTGACACAAAAATTAGAATCTAAACTTGGATTAGTGGATTTAATTGTCCTAGAGAAAGTGTAAATAAAAAAATCAGACAAGCAAATATGGTGCAAAATGGTATTAAGTGCATATATTAATCCATCTTAATACCTAAAGTGCAATAATATGATCAAAAAACCATTTGTAAGATCTTATAAATTGAGTTGCATCACCATTAATGGTTATGGGGAAGTGGGGGGTGTTTTCTTCTTTGTAATCTTTAAGCCGCTGTTTTGGCGGCTTTTTTAATACAATTTTTATCCTTTACTTATCCAAAAAAAAAAATGTATATGGATGACTTTCTATGAAAAAAAATTATATAACATTTTAGAAACTTGGTGCATCCTTAAAACTGTTATTTATTTGGATTCCAATCAATGGGACTGGTCAACATGACCCCCATCTTGATTAGTAATTGTGATGACTGCACTAAAACTGTAACAGACTCCTCTTCTGGGTCCCATAGCTTAGGATATAACACGCCTTTGTATCACAAAGCCTTTTCTTCCTTTTCTTTTTTTTCCAATTTTTGGGGTGGGTGAGAGTGGGGGGGAGTGAAGTAGTAAGGGAAAGTGAAATTTAATGCTGACTGGAAGAAAAAAAAAAAAAAAGAGTAAATCAATATCTTCTTTTTCATGCTATGTTTTATGTTCTCCACTAAAAGGATTTATAAGTGATAAATTCAACATATTTATTTGCTTCTAAATCTCTTGGAAGTTCTTTAGTTGATAAATATTTCAAAACCTATTTCCCATCATCAGTTCTACATTTTCAAAGTTCAATTTCTATTTTTATCGATTCAACTAAACATGCCTTTCACACTAGTCCCATTTTGATTCCCTAACCTGTGAACAAAGACCAGAACAAGTTTATTGAGTTCAATCTACCAAATCACTAGTAAAAGATAAGTGAGTCAAGGGGATTTCTAGGTGTATTGCAAATAAATGGACATGAATGAGGAAACTAACGGAGCATGTTCATCTGTCATAAATCCATGGGACACAAGGTAATATAATATTTTGAGAAAATATATTTTCAGAGGCAACATTTTGAGAAAATATAACCATTAAGTGATGGAATTTTGATATCTAAACAAAAAATATGATTATAGGCATGCAAATAGGACAACAGATACTGATTTGGTTAAAATCATTATTGCTTCTTAAAAAAGTTGGGACCTTGTGCTAATGAAAGGAGACATCTTCCCCAGTTGAGAACCTGAAGAGCCATTCCTTTGATGGTACACAGTATTTTGTTCTAATTATTGTTTCCACAGACAAAACAAAAAATTTAATAATACATCAATGACAGCATCAAAATTTAAAATAAATAAATAAAAATAAATAATAAAAATAAATAAAGAAAGAAAGAAAGAACCATGCTGACATAATTGGACTTAGGTATATTAAGGAATTTGCTTATCCTTGAATGATTGATACGCCAGTTTCTTGAATAAATGTTTTACATATTATGGTACTATTTTAGATCATGAAAAAGGGTGTGCCTCCTTAAAGAGTATGATTTTGAATCAAATACAATCTTATGGTTTTCTTTTTCTATTTGGATTTCATAAGTAGACGAGTCAATTAGAGCTGCCCATTGAGAAGTATCAGTCTCACATAAAAAAATCCCAAAAATGCCAACAGGGCAACTGTTAACAAGTCTGAAAGGGTCCTAAGTGTATTTGCATTATTTTCACTATCCATACTAAGATAGATCCAACATCTTACAGGGGTGGCCTTTTCTTTACCAATCAAAAAATGTTAGACATGTTATAGAACTTCCTAAGCTCTAACAAGATAGATTGTATTTATTATCATAATATCAGTAATACTGTCAACAACAATCTGCCACATTTCTTTTCAGAAAAAATACCATCATTGATCTCATTAAAAAGAAACTGAAAAGGTATGATAGCCACCAGGATTTGTCATCCAAAAAGCTACACTTTAGAGATCAAAAGGAAAAATATGCTGTTTCTTTCATAAGGTTTTCATTAATAAATACAGAAATGATGCACATGATATGCTTATGGAAGGCAATTACCAAAACTTATATATGTGGATAGTAGGAATTTAACTTATCTGGATCTTCTCCCAGATTTTCTACAATACCTTGTCATGCAAAAAGTAATTATTAACTTTATCTCCAAAGCAGTAGAAGTTGATATTAAGAAGAAAACTGATTCAACTTCAACTGGTGATGAGTTACAACAGGGCTTCACTTCATCAAATTATAGATAAAGAATGATAGGGCATACTGGCATTAAGTGGATTGACTAGATTCATATAAGAGCATTGGCAGTACGCATAATTATAGGATCAATTGGCATAGTGTAAACATAAGAGGTAATGATTGGTTATTGGACAAGAAACAGAACTTACTAATTGTCAAAATGACCAATCCCCTGCAGTTCGTGTATTCTATAGAAGTGTAAGCTAACTCAGGGACAGATATTATGTGCCTAAAATTTCAAATTTATCTTTAAGAGTATTGTCATACCGTTCCCTCCTCTCCTGAAGACTCTTCATTTGCTCCTTGTAATGGTTCTCAATATACTGCTTTGCAGCTGCAACTTTCTGCTTTGTGACATTTGAAGGTGTTTCATCTCCTGCTGTAGGATTTGTCTCTTCTTTTTCAGCACCTGTGCCTTCCTTCTTCCTAGCTGAAGGCCTCACTCGCTCCCGCGGTTGAAACTTCTGAAACCAACTCCTTGCAGAATCCATTCCTTCCGCTCCACCTCAGCTGATTTCAGAACATCTAACAACCATTCCTCAAAGACACAACAACCTCTCAATTGCAAGCCAAACTTGCAAAAATATTCGACCTTGGGCAACGGAAATTTTCAAATTCACAAAGCCTGCATCCAACCTGGATATACCACAGAATTAAAAAGAGAGAGGGAGAAGAAAGAAAAAGGAAGAAAAACAATAATTTACTATTCAAGGACATACTGCCAGACCCCACATTGCCAGAAATTATATTTCCTAAGGTACGCAAAAATCAAAATTAATATCTCGTTTGTTTCAGGAGAAACTGGAGGAAAAGGAAAACGGTAAACGAAAACAATATAACAATTCACTGAGTTAAACCTTGTCCAACCTCTTCCAATATCACATCTCTCTCCCAAATTTTCCAAGAAAACAAAATCAGCAACAAGAAAATCGCTAAAATCCACAGAACACGCACTACATTACAAGGAACACAATCAAACACTAACAAACAATTAAAATAAAACATGAATACAAATAAAAACCTGAATTACGAATTCCACATAAATCAAGAATCTAAGACCGGTACAGAAATGAGAGTCAACATCAGGAAAGTGAAAAAAGAAAGAGAAAATGAGAGTCGGCAAGCAAGCTTTGGGTTAAAAAAAAAAGTTAGAAAATGAAGGCTAAGAAATCGGATTACCGCGTGGTAGTGTCGGAGAGAGAAAGAGAATAAGACGATCCGTGAACCCTAGAGAGAGAAAGAGGATTCAGTCCGGCATTATCGGTGTTTGGATGCCCAGAAAATATCGAGACGGAGACCTGCTTTCCTCGTTGTCCGCATGATTCTCTCATTTGTTTTCTAACGTGTACGTTCGATTTCATAAACGTTTTCCGCTTTCTACCTCTCTTTTTTTTTTTTCTAAATTAACTTTTTTTAAATATAGTATAATATTTATAAATTATAACATAAATAATATTTTTTTTTAAATTTACTTTTTAATTAAAAATAATTTCTTTTAATAAAATTATCTAAATAACTACAAAAATAATATATTTTGACTTCTGATAAATCAATCCAAAATTTTATAATTATTTCTTTTTTAATATAAATTATTTTAATGATAAAAATAAATAATAATTAATATCAATTATTTTTATGCCACAGGGGTGCATTGGATCTGGTGAAAAAATAATGTCAGAACATTCCGCGCTGGTATGGAAAAGTGGCCGTTGATATGCTAAGTTGCCCCCTGTGCGTCATGCGCACCACAGAGGAATCACAAATTTAGAAAATTTATTTCAAATTCAGTATGATATAAAGATGTTTTAAATGAATTTTTGAAATGATAATTGTACGTTACATACATATACCATTGTTGAGTTGGAATGACCAACCTAGGCCTAACCAATCAGCCAAAACACCCATGGGAAATTGAGTATGAAAGCAGTAAGAGGCCAGTACAGGCTACTAGAGTTGAATTGGACTTTTGGGGCTTCCTTACAACATGGGCATTATGGGACCACCCCTGGTCCATTTTTGGGTTGTAGACGCACCAACGCACAAGAATAGTTTAAGCACTCTTTTTTTTTTTTTTTTCATTTTCTCTAACTAAATTTTAATTTTTACAAGATATTTAAAACCCGTTTAAAAATAATTTCAATTATAACTTTTCTAGTTTGAAATATTCTTAAATAATGATTTTTGGAAGAATTACATACAAGTGATTTCCCATTACATATTTTTAGAATTGTTTATTTTTATAAAAAACACTTCGAAGCGCTTTTAATTTTCTTGGACAAGCTCCTATCAAATATTTTTTTATGAAATATTTTGAGTGATTTTTTTAACTTTTAAAAAAAATTTCAAATGTTTGATTTTTCTTCAAAAACCATTTTTATAATAGGAGGCGTCTCGCTGTCATTAAAAACGCCTTTGGGAAATCATCATGAAAAGGACAATTGTGTAAGCTGGGGTTCAGTTGAGTGGAGGTGGTTGTGTTAGGGAAGGGCTGGCCGGCAGGAGAGCCATTGCCATCAGATTTGACTTCAGAAAATGGTTGAGTGTGGAAAAGTAAGTGCCTTTATTTTCTTGATATCAGTATATCACACTATTTTTTTAGTTGGTTTGCTTGCGGTTAGTCCCATACCTTGCATGTGGGATTTGGCTAACATTTCTCCTGGTGTCCTTCTGCTTCACAACTATCTAGTTTTGAATCATCCAACAAACAAAAATAAAGGTCCCAAGTCTGAAAACTGCTTGTGTGATGTGCATCAATTGCAGCTGTTTGTCTACTCAAAAACCATAATCAAATAGTTAGTTTCCCTGCTCTATTTAGACATTCACTGGGCTACTTGAAGAACAGGGTTCGTTCAAATGGGATTAATGAGATTGAGAGGCTTGGATAGATTACAAAGGGAAAGCAAGTCTTAAATGAAGTGGGAGTCCAAGATTGTGACTATAACAATATAGCCATAGAGGTTAACTAATATTGCTTTAATAATAGGAACAGCAACGGAAGGATTTAGGACAGGTCTCCTCTATCCTAACCTCATTCATAAAACTTAAATGGGACGGTACTTCAAAAAATTTAAATTCTATTAAAAACAAATATAAGTTGTAAATAAATATTATAAATATTTAGAATTTATTTTTATGAACAAGTAAAATTTTATATACACTAAAAAAGTTGGAAAAGAAAAACAAATTAATTAAAACAATTTCATATATAATCGAGATGGAACAGAATAGGACAAAATCATACCCAAACCCGTGTCAGGTTTTAAAAAAAAATCTCAAACTCGTCCCGCAAGACGCGACAGTACCCAAGAAAAACACCCCCATTGCCACCCCTATTGGAGAGTGTGTTCCAACAGCAACTGAAGGGGAGAAAAAGGCTTATTGTGATGGAGGCCCTGGCTGCCTATCTGGCCTGGTCACATGCCCAGAAGAAAGCAATGTAGCTAAAAAAAAGATGGGGTTAATATTATCTTCATAATTTGCCTATGCCATCACTGAACCAGGTCTATGGGGCCTGTTTCAGCAAAGTGCAGACAAATGGAGTTCAACTAGTACCAAAAAAACCACAGGCAACAAATAATAGCCCAACATTTCTCTAAGAAGCTACTTAAAAGAATAATAACTATACCATTCAAACGTGTAAAACAAACATTAATAGTTATTTTTATTGTTTTTTATGATGGATTTTGAGTTTTGAGATTTAGGGGGTACGCAAGAACTCAAATTGAGAAATCAACGGTAGTAGGCCATGTGTCTGGATGATCTAAAAGGTGAAGAATCAAAAGGAGAGGGTGTTCTTTGGATTTGAGCAGGAGGATTTATGGGTTTCTTTTTCTCACACTTGGTTTCAGAACGGAGCCAAGACTCCACCACTGAAAGAAGGTTGGCGGAGGTCTTCAACTCGTCAAGCTCAGATAACTTCTCAATCTTCCTTAAATCGCCTTCTTGGACATATGCCAGATCTGTTGCCCATGTCTCCAACCCATCAAAAATATGGGTTGCATACACAATTGTAGCTCCTCGCTGTAATTAACATATCAACATTGGAAAGAAAAATCAATTATGGTCATTTTCAATGAAAAAGAGAGGTTGAGGAAATTTTCAGTCAATAATGATGTGCTTTAAGACTAAGAACCAAGGTTTAGGGTATGCTACAGAAGATGAAAAAATGGACACCTGATCACATTCTTCCTTGAAGAATTCAAGTAAATCCATCCTTGCCACAACATCAAGATCAACTGTAACTTCATCTAGTAAAAGAACCTGCAATTTTCTCAAGGATAATGTCCATTCCAGTTAGAGACAAAATTAATTGTAAAATATTTCACCAATATGTTTATTATAAACAGATCTCAGATTCAAAGTGGCATGCCCATACAGTACATAACACAGATTTAAATGTGTACACAGTTGCGGCCAAACACAAATAGTATGGATTGCATGATATGCTATTACCAAAGAATCAATCTAACTAATGCCATACTGGGTTCATGGCTCAGTTCTTGAGCAGATCTGTAAATATGCTATTACCAAAGAATCGATCTAACTGATGCCATATCAGGTTCATGACTTGGTTCTTGAGCAGATTTGTAAAGAATGTCAAGTTTTCTGGTTGAAAAACAAAACTTGCACGCTATGTTTCATTTATTCACCTTAATAATCAATAAGTTGGTTTATCCCATTACACCCTATTACTCTTATGAGAGAGTTATGGATGTTATACTTAATAAACTAATAGGAAATAAGGAGAAATAAATAGTAGAATTCAGGTAGTAGATCTTTTGACATGAGTCCAATACTTCACAATTTTGGAATCATCTTAAATGTGAATCAAGTATAAGTTCCACATATTACACGACAAGCCTTCACTTTGTTTGTGAAACTTACAGAAATGTCTTTTTAAGTAGTGCAATGTTAAATACCAAACTTTTTTATGTCAATTAAAATTAGCAAAACACATAAGGGATATAAAACTACATTTGCAATTTTGAACAATTCATAAAATATCATAACACGATTTTATGAAGCTATATGTAATTGATTAACATCAGATCTTCCTGCATTTTCATCATCCAACCCATTTTAGAGTCCAATCTGACCCTAACTCAAGCATACAACCATCAGATCTTCCATGAAGGGAAATTACCTGGAACGGATGAAGAAGACCCATGCATATTTGGACTCGACGCCGCTGTCCATCAGATACCTTATGCATTCTCCATTGCAGATCAATATCAAGCAGGTCAACCAACTTGTCTCTTCTAACAGGATTGATCCCTTCAACTGCCACCAAAAATGACAAAAAGTTAGGCATATTCCATGCTCGACTTTCTTTTGGATTTCAACAAGTTTCAACAAGGGAAGGCAAGATTGTTGCAGATGAGATATGCATGCATGCAACATGATCAATTTGAAGCTTGAATAGTTATTTATAAAATCAAAATTTTAATATTCACTCCACATGTATTGTCAGTGAGATTAAAAACTTCAGGCAGCACCGGGTTATGAGTTGCAATCACAAATTGCCTCCATACAGTAAAGCGCATGAACTCCATCTATGAGCAAATATGCACCACGACCAAGGCTGAAGCTTTCAGGATTAAATTTACAGTTCAAATTTGAGATGCACTCCATATTTATCATGGTCAGATATAAAACTTCAGGCAGAAAAAGGGTCCAAGTTGCTAACCAAAAATTAGCTCCCTGGAAGAATTGCAGGCACTTCTACTAATTGAGAAATACTTAATGCTTAATCCTTTTCCTTCTTTTTTAACCTTTTCTATCAATTTTGGATATGAATACAAATGATGTTGCAATATATAGAACCATGAAAAAGGATAAAGTTATAGTTTATAGCTTATTGCCCACCTCCAAATATCATATGTTCGGCAGAGAAGTCTCCCTGGAGTGGAACCTCTCCCTGAATGTTCCCAAAGATGGTTCAAATTGAAATGAGTACATCGAGTGCATGTTTGAAATGCTGGCGAGAAAACATTAAAGAGGTACATATCTAGAAAAACTCTAATTAGATTGTTACATTCATCAAATCAGCATATTATACTTACATGTACATGAACATATATGTATGCATGTATGTAAAATCTGTGTGTATATATATAGAGGAGTAAACAAATCAGTTTACCAGAAGATAAGCAGACAAATATTTTGATGCAACAGCTAGCTATCAATTTTAATTTGTGGATGACACTATAAGTAAGAGGTTGTCAGTTTATTACATGACATGGATTCTGCAATTGCAGAAATCCATGATGTGTGTGTGTGTGAGAGAGAGAGAAGCAGAAGACTAGGTTATGCTGTCTTGGACATTTTGCAAAATAAGGGCAAATGCTCTTTACGGACCTTACCAATTCTAATCGTCAAATGGTTTTTGAACTTTTGTTATGTGGACATTCCTTTTCTATTCCAATATCCTATCTTTTAAAAGAACTTTTATCCAATATTCTATCTTTTTAATGAACTTTTATCTCATAGAATTGGCAAAACGTCTAAGAAAATTTATGATGGAATCAGATGTTGAATTATTTTCATTTTAGACAAACGGCAAAATCAACACCATCATTGTTGTCATCACTACCCAAGGCTTATCCAACTTAAGTGACAAGAAAACTCCTAGTTTAGCCGTCTTTTCTCTTTCAAACACCTAAACATGGAAATGTTTTGAACAAGCAACAACATGATTGGTCTAACCTAGAGAGTTTGCTTGTTTTTACTTTGTATTTTCTTGTATTTGTTTCCTTGTAGTTTAGTTTTTCTTTGGTGGGAGGATTCCTCATCCTTCTCTTGTACTTCTTTTTTTATCAATATATCCCTTTGTCGTTTTCTATCAAAAAAAAAAAACAAAAAACAACATGATTGGTGCATATACATTCAAGGCTTTTTTCCTGCATTTGCATCACATCTTGAATCCATGAGGCCATTGATGCCCAAGCCCATACCAAGGTCCTTGTTATCAACATTTAGATAATTTCTAAATTATCATATATTAGACGCATGCTCAACAAAAATGCTTTATAAGAATCTCTATGTAGTTCTACCAATATTCTGTGAAAAGAATACCATGGAACTAGAGATTCACTTATTTACTACATGTCCAATTTGCCTATGTACTACATGTCCTTATTTTCTATTCCTAGAATGGTAAGTTTAAGACTAGAGAAGTTGCAACGAGATTTTCTTTGAGGAGGTGGGATTTTGGAGAAAAAGCCATATCTTCTAAGATGGGATATTGTGTGCATGGATAGGAGTAAGGGGGGCTAGAGATTAGAAGTCTTTCATCTTTTAATCAGGCTATTCTTGGAAAGTGGAGTAGGAGATTCGCTTTTGAAGAATTTTTTTGGAAACATGTCATAGAGGGGAAGTATGGGAAGGACGATGGGGTTAGGAGTCCAACAAAGTAAGAGATGGGTACAAGGTCGGAGTATGGAAAGCAAGCAGGAAGGGGTGGGAACTCTTAAGTAGTAGGGTTGCTTTTGAAGTGGGAAATGATAAAAGGGTGAAATTTTACAAATACAAATGATGTAGGGAGAAACCCTTGAGTGTGCCCTTTCCTTCCGTGTACGCTTTAGCTTCTCTAAAAGACTCTTGGGTGGTGAATATATGGGATGAGATAGGGGCAGGGGTTTATTGGAATCTGTATCTCTCTAGGCACTTAAATGAGTGGAAGTAGGGAGTTGTTGAGAAATTTCTCTCAAGGTTTCAACATAAGCCAGTGAAAAGGGAAGATTTCGATCAAATGATTTGGAAGGAGTCAAAGAATGTTGCTTTTTCTAATGAAATCCTTACTCTCTCTTGGAGCCAGGGAGGTCAACCCCTTCCTTTGGCAATCATTTGAAATTCATAGGTCCTAACTAAAGCAAGCTTTTTTGCTTAGGAAGCCAATTGGGGAAAAGTCTTTAACATTATATTAGCTTCAAAGACAAGGATGGTTGTTGGTGAATAGATGCAATCTATGTAAAATCAAAAGGGAATCTATCAATCACATTCTTCTTCATTGCACTATGTCAAGGGTTCTAAGGCAATTGTTGTTCTCCCTTTTTTTTTTTGTAGTTAGGTTGCTTCCTTCCACAATCCTAGAAACTATTTTAAGCTGACAGGGCTCTTTTGTAGGGAGAAAATGGAAGAAGGTTTGGCGAACGTCCTCTATGCATTTTTTGGACTTTGTGGAAGGAGAAAAACCATAGGACATTTGAAAATAAGGAGCATTATGAGAATAAGTTAAAATTGTTGTTCCTAAGTTATCTATTAGCTTGGGTTGGGATGTACATAAAGGAAGGCCCAATGCCTTTGATTGATTTTGTAGATTGGTTGGGATCATATTGAGAGAGATAGGGAGTGGTTTTTTGTTTCTCTTTCTTATGAATTTGCCACTTTGTGGCCGTTGTATATGGCCAATGTACTCTGGTGTACATCTTTCCTTTTTGTATATACACATATTTCATTGCTTATCAAAAAAATAATATCATGGAAGTAGGGTAACTAATTCATTTAGGTTGTGTATGATTACAAGGAACTGGAGACTTGGAACAGAATTGAAGGCTGCAATTAAAAATCTACAATTCAGTTGCCCTAAATACAAAAAAAAAAAAAAAAAATAGGAACCAGACCCAGAATGCATAAGCTCCAAGTCCACAAGCTCATAGTAAACTCAAGATCCATATGGTTGGGATGTTAAAGAAATCCCATCTATGTGGCCAAAAGCAGCCATAATGTTTAAGTGCAATAAATCTAATTAGCATGAGGCTGACCATAAAATAAACAGGACTATGCAGTATAATATATTTGGTCACTACTATTATTCATCTCTTTCCTCATTATAACATGGAGCTGAACAAGAAGTAAATGCTGATGATGATACACCACTCTCCATGAAATCCAATAAAGTCTTTTAAGAGAAATCTTAACAAGATGGTAAAAACAAAAGGAATCACCAGAAGTCCAAACCATGTATGAGGTTCGTTTTCTTTCTCCCTAAACAGAGTTTAAAATCAACATAAGAAAAGAGTGAATGTCTACAATTTACAAGACTGCTCTCAGGCTTCTGCCAGTCATGTCTTACAAACCTAAGCATAAACCAAATAAAGACTTTTACCTTTGCCTTGCAGCATAAACTCCTAAAACAATGAATTGATTGCCAATATATTTTAAAGGCTAAATTTAGTTCGTCCCAATCTCAATAAACATTAACTTGAGCAACTACATTGTGGTATACCCAGGAAGGTAGAGAGGGATTTGGTGTGGGGTTGTGGAAGGAGATTAGAAAGGAAGGTTCTCGGTTGAGCAACTACATTGTCTTTTCCGTGGGTAATGGAAGAAGAATCAGATTTTGGTTGGACTCTTGGTGTGGAGATGAGGCTTTGTGCAGCTCTTTCCCCTCTTTGTTTGCTTTGGCGGTTTCAAAAGAGGAGTGGTGGCGGAGGTTTGGGGCCCTTTGGTTGAGGGGGGGAGATGGAGTCCTCGTTTTTCTAGGGCTTCAATGATTGGGAGGTAGTCTTGGTGGAGCGGTTGCTCATGACAATCCAAGGAAAGAGAGTTAGTGCAGAAGTGGAGGATAGGGTGATTTGGAAAAAGACAAAAAGTGGGTTTTTCACAATTAAGTCTCTTTACAGTGCTGGAAAGCCGGGAAGTACAGTTTGGTTTTAAAGAAAAATAATTGGAATCCTTATGTTCCTCCCACAGTGGATTTTTTTGCTTGGGAAGCCTCGTGGGGGAAAGTTTTAACTTTGGATCAACTCAAAAGAGGGGTTGGACCCTTGCTAATAGATGTTTCTTTTGTCTAGCCGAAGAGGAGTCTACTAATCACATCTTAATCCACTGCACAAAGACTAGAGTTTTGTGGGAGTTATTATTCGCTCTCTTTGGGGTGACTTGGGTTCTCCTTTGCTCGGTAAGGGAGACTTTCCTTGGTTATTTTGGGTCCTTGGGGGCAAGAAGAGCAAAAAAGCTTTGAAGCTAACTTCTTTATGTCTTTTTTGGGTAGTGTGGAAAAAAAGAGATAGGATAGCGTTTGACAATGAAGAGTTTTCAGTACATAGGTTGAAGTATTCTTTTGTGTGTAGTTTATGGTCTTGGACAAAGTTGTATACAGATGCTGACCTTTTATCTTTAATAAACTTTTTTGATTGGTTGGGTTCTAGGTGAGGACGGATGAGGTTTTTGTTCTCTCTTGTTTTGCTCTTTTTAGCCTTTTGGCACCTGTTGTATACTTCATGTAT
This sequence comes from Vitis riparia, assembly GCF_004353265.1. Lineage (NCBI taxonomy): Eukaryota > Viridiplantae > Streptophyta > Magnoliopsida > Vitales > Vitaceae > Vitis > Vitis riparia. The sequence goes on from NC_048437.1 coordinate 23,852,667, forward strand.
GCCTTAGGTTCCCCTCTAGGCTTCCTTTTTCTAATTAATATATTCTCTTCTGTGTTTACACATCAAAGAAAATAAACATTAACTTGATATGGAAGTATCATAAATCATGAAAGAATATCCACAAATCAAAGCAATAAAACTATAAATTGCCATTGCCATTGCCATAACCAATAACACTAAATAAACAGAGCAAATCAAACTCTGAAAATTTTGAAGTTATATCTACATTGTTGGAAGGGGAATTGCCTAATTAGCTTTGATTTCTTGCAAGTTAATTATATTTTTCCCCCAAAAAATCAACAGAAGTAAAACCATTGCTAGATTATATTATGAGCAGGGATAAAGAACTCACAGCAGAGCCAATATTTTTACTCCAAGATCCCCCAAATAGGATAAATCGCCACTACAAACCAGATGGGTGTCGTGAAAAGCCGAACAATTCAACACCTGCACCACATCTCTCCCGCCAACCATGTGCTTCCCTGCCAAAATCCTCAGCAAAGTGGTTTTCCCTGCAAGATACGAGCAACAATTGAAGGGAAGCTAAAACGACGTCGTCTTGAAGTTGAATTCTTGTATAGCCTCAGCACAGATCACCAGGCAAATTCAAACATGAAACCCAACATTTTTTTTTTTTTTTTTGTGTGCAAAAGTAGAGGAATTCACGCATTGGGTCTCATCTGCATTTCTGGGACAAATTTAAGTTTTCAAATTTCCTAGAAACTGATTTCTGGGGAAAGAAACGGGTGAGAAATGTACCGGATCCGTTGGCGCCGACGAGAAGGCATCGAGAACCAGGAGATATTTGGAGGTTGAAGTCTAAGAAGAGAGGTGGTTGGCCTTCGTAAGCGAACTGCAGACCATTGACTTTGATGCTGTTGCTGCTGCTGCTGCTCTGGATCGCCATTTTTGTCACTGCACCAACTCCCGGCTAGACGACGTCAAAAGTTGTCGTCGGTGATGGTAACCACCCCGCCTTTAAGTCAGTACGTTTAGGGTGTACACGTGTCGTCTCTATTAGACCACGTCAGAACTATATGAGAATTTAGAGCTGATGACGTGTTCAAATCATCATCACAGCTACCAGCCTACCACCAGGGAAATTTCTTTCCTTTTTTTAATTGTCTAAAATTTTTGTTTTTTTATAACAAACAAAAAAAAGGAAGGTGAAATTTGTTTTCAAAACCGTTTTCAAATTGGCGTAAGTTCTTATTTACTTAAAAAAAAAGTTCATTAAGAACAAATAATTATGATTGTTTTTTTTAAAATTATTTTCTTTATTTTTCATAATATAAAAAATTAAGCTAAAATAGGTCATGTTTATATTATACTTTTATTTTAAGTTAAAATCTTTAGAATATTTTAAGAAACATTTGAAATGTAAAGAAAAATGGAATATAAAGTTGAAAAAAATTATAAAATAAAAAGGAAAACAAAAAAAAATGTTAGGAAGAAAAATAATAATAAAATAAATAAATAAAGTTATTAAAAAAGAACTTTAAACTATAATTTTCATTGATATAGGTCTTTATGGACTCCGCATTTCGGCTCATGCGTTTTCCACTCGATGGCGAGCTCAATTTTTATTTGAAAATTTGATTTTATTGATTAGGAAAAAATGACTCGGAGTCGCCACTTATTTTTGTTTTATTTTTAAAAGGGTAAACAAAATAAGAAAGAAAAACCCTAAGTATAACTCCTTATTTTGGGAAAGGCGGTCTGCGAAAAACCGGATCGGGTTCGGGGGTCAAGTTACTTATCGGGAATAAGTCCCTAAAGTCGGGTCTCTACTAATAAAATGAAGCAATCATGACAATTGATGAGGAAACCAATGAATACTCAGAGTGATCATGCACACGTGAGAATCTAAACATGCATACCGAAAATGACCAGAGCGGATGTAGATGCGTACCTGGGCAGTGATCCATGAAGCGCTATCAAGAAGTGAGGTTAGTGCACAATTAAGGAATAATTTCGAGCATGTCATAGAGCAGGATAAATCAATCGCGCGTGACAAACAAATCAATAAATAAATCAATCAATCATAAAATCATGTATGTGGGGCCCCCATCAAAGCCCGATCTATCTTACACTAATTAGTCTCACAAATTCCATTATTCTGGAATTATGAAAATTGTATTCATGCTTATGCGAAATTAAGAGAAATAGAAGATTATTTGAAACCCGAAGGGAATTAAAACCGTTAGAGAGAAAATTGGATTTTCAAAATTTATTTGAAAATTGGAGTCTGTGGAATTAAATTTAAGAATTGGAACCTTGGAAATTAAATTTGATAGAGATTAGCAAATTATTTGGGAATTAGAATTTCGAAAATTTTAATTTAAGAATTGGGATTTTTAATGGATTAAATTCAAAAGAAAACATAATTTTGAAAATTATTTGGGAAGTAGAAACTATGAAAGTTAATTTATAAAAAACAAATCATGAAAATTGAGACTTTGGAAATTAAATTTTGAAAGAAATTAGAATTGAAAATTATTTAAAAATTTGAAATTATTAAATTATATAAATTGAAAATTTTGAAATTATTCGAAGATGGAATTTTTTTTAAAGATAAATAACTAAAATAATAATAATAATAAAACAATCCCAACATTACATGCTTTAATACTATTTACACATGGAATTTCATCACCACCATGCAACAACAATTCACGTTAGTGAACTTTGGAAAAAAACTTATAATATAATAATAATATTATAAAATACAATCACATACCTCAAAGTGAAAAACTTATAATATGATAATAATATTATAAAAGACAATCATATACCTCAAAGTGGATGCCAACTTGATTACTACTCAAAAAGTGCTATTTGATAGCTTATAATTAATCCTTTTAAACACTTTTGAGTAGTAGTTAGTGCCTTTTAACCCAATTAGCATGTTAAGGCCCCTTTCAATCAATTCTAATCAAAATGTGTAAGTTTTGGTGTTTTTGTTAGTATTTTGATCACCAAAGCATTATGAGATTGAGGAGAGTTATATGGAATCCTTGGCAAGCAATGGGAAGCTTAGAGGAATGAAGAATCAAAGCTTTGAAGCACTTTGCCATAACAAGTCTGGAATGCAAGGGAAAGCAAAGAGAAATCAGCCATGGAGCATTCTTGATGACAGTCACTGCAGCCACTTTTGGAGCACTTCCTGATGTCCAAATTATGCATACAATATGTCATTTGAAAGCTTAGGAAGTCAACAATCCAATGCTTCAAACCGTGTGCAATTTGGAGCTGAAATGAGGAAGTTACAGCCTTTGAAGATAACTGCTCCAAGCTGAAGGAAGGCTTCAGAAAAGTGCTGCGGAATCACCATTTTGTTGCGAAGTGATTTCGCAGCCTTTTTGCACAGTGCTATGGAGTTCCCCTGAAGCTTCACGCCGCGATGGAAGCCAAACACCCAAGATGGAAGTCCACTTTGCAAAGGTGTTGAAGCAGCTGTTGCTATGAAGAAATTTCGCAGCTCTTCTTGTGCACCTGCGAAATTTCGCAGACCTCACCTTTCACCTGCGAAGTGGTCCTGAGGCTTCCGATATTTGTAACCGACACAGGAGATATTTTTCATTAGATTTTTGTTGCCTAAATGCCCAAATTCTCCTTGTAAACCACCAGTGATAGATTCCTTAGCTTTTAAGTTAGGAATTTGGCAAAATATCATGTAATAGCTGTAATGTAATTGTGGTATAAAGTGAACCCGAGGAGCCTGTTCTGAGGGTGTTAGAGTGTTGAATCCTTTGTACAGTTTTGGGAAGGAAGTAAAATACAGAGCACTTGCTCTGTTTTTCCTTATATTCTTTTTTCTCTTTCATTTTCATTTTCTTGCTAGCCAAACATTCTCTGAGATGTTTTCTCAGAGGATGAGAGGCTAGGCTCTTTGTCTCTTGGAGCTAAGGTAGCCGGGTAAGTTCCTCATGCATAAATTGGAAGTTTGTTGTTTTAGTTGTAATGAAGAGAAGTGTGACCCGTTGATGGTTTTTATGTTTTTAGTTAGCTTAAAACACCTTGGATCACCTGGGCCAACACTTGGTAAGGCAAGTGATCTCTAACCATGGAGATGCACTAGTTTACCCCTTGCGAGCCTCTGGTAGGTGACTTGAAGGTAGATTTTCTAGAATAGCCAACACTTGGTAAGCTTTTGGACTCTAAGGAGACATCCATTAGTTATCTCTTGCGAGCTTGTGAGGGAAATCCAAGGTTAAAGATCACCTTGAATGGCAAGGCTAGTGAGAGGTAGAGCCATTGCAAGTTGCATCAGTGAGAGGATTTAGTGTTGAACCTATTAATGGGAAGCATCTGTACAACACCGTTGGAGAAGAAACTATATGTTAATTCTCCAATGCGAGGAAAGAAACAAGTGACCGGAACTTTCCTTTTTGTATGAGGAATCTGAGCCTAGTGATCTGAAACTCCAAGAAACACTTTGCTTTCTAAGTAAAATCAGTTACTACTTTTGGTTAGCTTAAAACCTTTCCTTTTTCATTCAAGCGTCTTTATGTTTTCCTTTAAAGCTAACCTTGAAATGAAAATGCACCAATTGAGCTTTGAATTGATATCATTTGTGAAGTGAAAACCCATCCCAGTGAACGATCCTAGAGCCACTATGCTATAGTAGCTTTGTCTTTGCTACCCTAGTATATGGTGTAATAGGTTATAAATTTTGTTGATTATCCCTCAATCAAGGAGCACCAGCTGGACACGAATCAGCTGAGACACCAATTAGGCATGAATCAAATGGCGCCGTTGCCGGGGATGGTGCCACTTTGCAGTGATATGATCTTTTGAGAACACTTGTGATCTTCATCACAAGTTTGGTGACTTTTCTTTTCCTTTTACTAACTCTTTTTATTTGTTTTTGTTTCTCTCTTTGTTCATATTTTAGTATACTTTTTATTTAGTTTTTAGTTTACCTTAGTTTTTTCTTTGAATTGTTTTTCTTTTGTTTTCTTTTGTGTTCTCTGTTTTTAATTCACAAATTGCTAGTTATGCATGCCATATTGAATACGAGATAGCAGAGGAAGCCATGAACTTCATGAGTTATGTGGCTGAATTTTCAAGAAGATGGGATGAACCAAATGTTAGAGATATGGGAAGAATGATGTCTCAACCTAAAGCTAAGGGTGAGATGTATATTTTGAATGATGGCACAGACATGAAGGCAGAGATTGCAGCTATGGAAAGGAGATTGGATGAGCTAGAAATGAAGAACATGCAAGAAGTGCAAGCCATCTCTCAGACACCATTGCAAGCTATGCCTTGTGCCATTTGTCTATCTTATGAGCACTTGGTGGATGAGTGTCCTACCATTCCAGCCGAGAGGGAAATGTTTGGTGATTGCAACACCTATAATTCCAATTGGAGGGACCATCCAACATTCTCTTGGAAACCACAGCCACCTCAGTACCAGCAACCTGCTCAAGTACCACAGCAAGCCTCAAACCTTGAACAAGCTATGATGAATCTTAACAAGGTCATGGAAGACTTTGTTGAAGCTAACAAATCCATCAATGCTCAGCTCAGTCAAAGAAATGACTGTGTAGAGAAAAAGATGGATGAAATGCAAAATTATCTATCTCAGAAGATAGATAATCTCCAAGATTCAATCTCAAGGTTTGCCAACCTCAACACAGTGCAAGAGAAAGAAAACTCTCCTTCTCAACCTTATCAAAATTCCATGAGTATCCATGAAATGGAGGCTAAGGAGGGAGAATCTTCACAAAAGAGGGAAGTCAAAGAAATGATCACTCTGAGGAGTGGTAAAGAGGTTGATCTACCCACATGCAAGCTAGAGCATGAGGTAGAAAGTGAAATAGAGAAAGAAAAGAGGGAGGAAATCAAAGGAAAGAGAAAGGGGAAAAGGATAGAGAAATATGGCTATGATGTTAATGTACAAGGAGAACCACAGAGGATAGTCATCAAGGAAGAAATGAAGAAACACATGCATCCGTTTTTTCTCCAAGCTTTGTATGGCAAAAAGGGAATTGGTTTTGTTGCCATCATACTCAGCAAGCCTCAAGTGAGAGATGCAAACTTCATATGGGATCCGGGCAAGCTAAATCAGGATCAAATTTTTTGATGGACTTAGTCTTTCTAAAGACTAACTAGTCCATAGCTTTTTGTTTTACTTTTTACTTGTTTTAATTTTGATTTCAATGTTTTAATTTTGATTTAAATGCTTTAATTTTGATTTTAATGATTTGATTCTACCATTTTCCCGGTTCTCACACTGATTGGACCCTTTTTGGGTACTCGCCGGGACAGTTTTTCGAGACTCGGACGGATTCCTCCTTTTCCCGGTATTGGCCCGGATTCTACCATTTTCCCGGTTCTCACACTGATTGGACCCTTTTTGGGTACTCGCCGGGACAGTTTTTCGATACTCGGACGGATTCTACCTTTTCCCGGTACTGGCCCGGATTGTACCATTTTCTCTGTACTCACACTGATTGGACCCTTTTTGGGTACTCGCCGGGACAGTTTTTCGATACTCGGACGGATTCTACCTTTTCCCGGTACTGGCCCGGATTCTACCATTTTCTCTGTACTCACACTGATTGGACCCTTTTTGGGTACTCGTTGGGACAGTTTTTCGATACTCGGACGGATTCCACCTTTTCCCGGTACTGGCCCGGATTCTACCATTTTCCCTGTTCTCACACTGATTGGACCCTTTTTGGGTACTCGCCGGGACAGTTTTTCGAGACTCGGACGGATTCCACCTTTTCCCGGTATTGGCCCGGATTCTACCATTTTCCCGGTTCTCACACTGATTGGACCCTTTTTGGGTACTCGCCGGGACAGTTTTTCGAGACTCGGACGGATTCCACCTTTTCCCGGTATTGGCCCGGATTCTACCATTTTCCCGGTTCTCACACTGATTGGACCCTTTTTGGGTACTCGTCGGGACAGTTTTTCGATACTCGGACGGATTCTACCTTTTCCCGGTACTGGCCCGGATTCTACCATTTTCTCTGTACTCACACTGATTGGACCCTTTTTGGGTACTCGTAGGGACAGTTTTTTAATACTCGGACGGATTCTACCTTTTCCCGGTACTCGCCCCGATTCCACTATTGTTCGGTACTCACACTAATTGGACCCTTTTTGGATAGTCGCCGGGACAGTTTTTGGATACTCGGATGGATTCTACCATTTCCGAGTACTGGCCCGGATTCTACCATTTTCCCGGTACTCACTCTAATTGGACCCTTTTTTGGGTACTCGCCGGGACAATGTTTCGATACTAGGACAGATTCTACCTTTTCCCGTTACTAGCCCGGATTCTACCATTTTCTTTGTACTCGCCGGGCTCTAGATGTTATAAATAGTTTAGGGTTATAGATGACATGAATGACTTGGGGTCCTATAAGCCCAAGGCTCTAGATGCTATGAACAACTCAGGGTTGTGGATGACATGAACTACTCTAGGTCTTGAGCTCATGGCTCTATATGCTATAAGCAGCTCAAGGTTGTGGTTAATATGAATGACTCGTGGACCCATTAGTTCAGGGCTCTATGTGCTATGAACAACTCAGGGCTTTGGATGATATGAACGATTCTAGGTAGTGAGCTCAAGGTTCTAAATGTTATAAATAGCTCATGGTTATGGATAACATCAATGACTTTGAGTTGTGAGCTCAAGGCTCTAAATGCTATAAACAACTACGGTTGTGGATGATGTAATTGAATCAAGGTCATGTGCTCAAGGCTATAGATGTTAATAACAACTTAGATCTATGAATGACATGAACAACTTCCAGTCCTGAACTTAGGGCTCTAGATGTTATGAACAACCGAGGACTATGGATGATATGAATGACTCGTGGTCCCGTGAGCTTAGGGCTCTAAATGATATGAAAAACTTAAGGCTATGATTGATATGAATGATTTTAGGTCATGAGCTCAAGGCTCTAGATGCTATGAACAACTCAAGGTTGTGGATTACATAAGTGACTCCAGCTTGTGAGCTAAGGGCTCTAAAAGCTATGAATAGTTAGGGTTATGGATGATATGAATGACTCGAGGTCGTGTGCTCAAGGCTCTAGATGTTATGAACAGTTTAAGGTTGCGTGTGACATGAACGACTTCGGATCATGAGGTTGAGGCTCTTGAAGCTATGAACAGTTGAGAGTAGTGGGTGATATGAATGGCTCATGGTCCTGTGAGCTCAAGGCTTTAGATGCTATGAACAGCTCAGGGTTGTGGATGGAATGAATGACTTTGTTTTGTGAGCTCAAAGTTGTAAATGCAATGAACAGATCAGGTTGTTGATGATATGAACAACTTGGGGTCATGTGCTTAAGGCTCTAAATGTTATGAATAGCACATGGCTATGGATGACATGAATGACTACAGGTTATAAGCTAAGGGCTCTACATTCTATGAGCATCTCAAGCTTGTGGATGACATGAACGACTTTGGGTCATGACCTTAGGGCTCTAGATGTTGTGAACAGGTGAGGACTGAAGATGATATGAATTACTCGGGGTCCCGTGATCTCAGAGCTCTAAATGATATGAACAACTCACGACTCTTGATGCTATGAGCAGCTCTAGTTTATGGTTGATATGAACGACTCAAGGTCCCATGAGCTTAAGGCTCTAGATGTTATGAACAACACAAAGTTATAGATGATATGAAGGATTCTTGGTCGTGAGCTTAAGGCTCTAGATACTATGAACTTAGGGTTATGGATAACATGAATGACTCTAAATCGTCAACTCAGGGCTTTAAATGCTATGACTAGCTAGGATAGTAGAAGTTATGAATTACTTGGGGTTGTGTGCTCAAGAATCTAGATGTTATGAACAACTTAGGGTTGTGGTTAATATGAACGATTCTAGGTCCGGAGCTCAAGGCTCTAGATGTTATGAACAACTCATGGTTGTAAATGAGATGAACAACTCTTAGTCATGAGCTCATGGCTCTAAATTCTATGAACAACTCAAGGATGTAGATGATATGAACGACTCAAGGTTGTATGCTCAGGCTGTATATGCCATGAACATTTCAAGGTTGTTTGATGACATGAATGGTTGGGGGTTGTGAGTTGACAACTCTAGATGCTATAAGGGTTCTCGATAATGTGAACGACTACAGGTCATGAGCTCAGTGCTCAAGATGCAGTGAACAACTAAGGGTTATGGATTATATAAATGATTTTAGGTCCTAAGCTCAAGGCTCTAAATGTTATGAACAACTCAAAGTTGTAGATGAGATGAAAGACTCCGGGTTGTGAGTTTAAGGCTATAAATGCAATGAACAGCTCAGGTTGTTGATGATATGAACAACTTGGGGTCGTGTGCTTAGGGCTCTAAATGCTCTAAATAGCTCAGGGTTGTGGATGACATGAATGACTACAGGTCATGAGCTAAGGGCCCTATATGCTATGAACAACTCAAGGTTGTGGATGACATGAATGACTTTGGGTCATGAGCTCACAACTTTAGATGCTATGAACAATTGAGGGTTATGGATGATATGAACGATTTTAGGTCATGAGCTCAAGGCTTTAGATACTATGAACAACTCAGGATTATGGATAACATGAATGACTCCGAGTCGTGAGCTTAAGGCTCTAAATGTAATGAATAGCTAGGAATATAGATGATATGAACGACTCGGGGTCGTGTGCTGAAGGCTCTAGATTCTAGGAACAACTTAGGGTTATAAATAACATGAATGAATCTAAGCCATGAGATCAAGGATCTAAATGCAATGAATAGCTAGGAATATGGATGATATGAACGACTCAGGGTCATGTACTGAAGGCTCTAGATTCTACAAACAGCTTAGGGTTGTGGATGACATGAATGACTTTGGATCGTGAGCTCATGACCTTAGATGTTATTTGCAACTCAAGGTTATGGTTGATATGAATGATTTAGTGTCCCATGAGCTGAGGAAGCTAGATGCTATGAACAGCTCAAATTTGTGGATGATATGAATGATTTTGGGTTATGAGCTCAAGGCTCTAGAAGCTATGATTAGCTCAGGGCTAAGGATTACATGAATAACTCAGGGTTGTGAGCTAAGGGCTCTAAATGCTATGAACAACTAGGGTTGTGGAGGATATGAAAGACTTAGGGACATGTTCTCAAGGCTCTATATGCTATGAACAGCTCATGGATGTGGATGATATGAACAACTCCAAGTCATGAGCTGAGAATTGTAGATGCTATGAAAAAATCACGATTATGGATGATATGAGCAACTTGGGGTCCTGTGAGCTCAGGGATCTAGATGTTATGAACAGCTCACGACTACTATGATGATATGAATGATTCTGAGTTATGAGCTCAAGGCTTTAGATATCATGAATAGCTCAGGGTTGTGGATTATAAGAATAATTTTGGGTCTTGAGCTCAAGGCTCTAAATGCTATGAATAGTTGAGGGTTGTGGATGATACGAAGGACTCGAGGTCGTATGCTCAGGACTCTATATGCTATGAAAAGCTCAAGATTGTAAATGACGTGAATGACTCCAGGTCATGAGTTGCGGGCTCTAGATGCCATGAACAACTCAAGGTTGTGGATGACATGAATGACTATGGGTTGTGAGCTTAAGGCTCAATATGCTAGGAACATCTCAGGGCTATGGATGATATGAACGACATGAGGTACCATGAGCATAGGGATCTAGATGCTATGAACAGCTCAAGGTTATGGATGATATGAACAATTCTGGGTCATGAGATCAAGGCTCTAGATGTTATGGACAACTGTGGGTTGTGGTTGAGATGAAGGACTTCGGGTCGTGAGCTTAAGGCTGTAAATGTTGTGAACAACTCAAGTTGTTGACTATATGAACAACACGATGTCCTGTGCTCAAGGCTCTCAATGCTATGAATAGCTCAGGGATGTGGATTTTTAGGATAGAGCCCTTAAAAAACATGACATGATGTAATAAACTATTGGTTTTTATTATTTATTTAATAAAGTTTCAACTCACTTTTATCTATCATTTTTCCATGCATTATATCTTATAAACATTCTGGCCTACATCTTTTGCATTGTACGTGACTTAGGTGCATTAAGAGTTGCACAGAGAATCCAAGTCATGAGTTTCTTTCAAATAGATGACTTGTTCACAATCGGTTCATGGGTCTCGGCAACCTATTAAAGGCAATAATACATTAGCTCCTAATTGGAGGGATGGCTGGTCTTGGCTATTGGGATGGGTTTCCCATGGTGAGTGCACTAGTGCGTATGGTTGCACATTGGATAGGACTTATGGTGAGTTATGACTTAAGGCTATCAAGTAGTCATAACTTCACTAATTTGCTTCATTGTGTTATCTCTCATCCTTGAGAGAATATTGAGCTTGTGCTGAAGTTAGCAGTGGCTTTGACCTATGGGTGAGATTGTAAGCTGATCATATATTCCCTTTGAATTGGGTCACTATTGATGGAAATTGGTAGCAATAGGTATTCCTAATAAAGGCACCATGATATCTCTTGGGATTGAGACAATGTGTCCCATTGAGTGATCCTAAGAAGATGTGTTCATGGAAACTATGATCATAGTAGTTCCTTAAGTGGAACTTGACATAAGCCCTTTGAGAGCTAAGATATGTCAATTGAACACACAATATGAGGATTTGTAACTCAAGGATGGTAGAGGTAGTCTTGAAAGGCTGATAGCTTTCACCTTGTTAGACTATGGATACTAGTTCATAAGGAGACTGAACACAATGAATAGCATGTCATGGACCTGAGAACTTGGTGTCTCGTCGTTATTTACATAGGATACTAGAGCTCAATTGATTCTATATAGTGGGATATTAAATCAACTTCATAATTGGATTTTAAGAGAGCCAATATTCCTATGGGTCTTAGTGATCCCCGCTCTAAGCTCATATACCTTGTTGGCACGAGATATGAGGGTCGAATTGACTTTAGGTTCACTTTTGTGCATAAGAGTATTTTGGTAATTATGCAATCTTGCACAAGGGTGAGTAAGGTCTCTAGATTGGTCTAATTGATTAATTAATATGCCCTGTTGGGTTAATTAATTAATTAAGAACCATTTTGGGCTAGATTAAGTGACCCAAGCCTTTAGTGGGCTTAAGTCACTTAAGCCCAATAAGAAGCCTTATAAATACCCCCTTAGGGGTTAGAGTTCCCATAGTTTTTCTAGAGAGTTTTCTTCCATCTCCACAGAGAAAGAGAGAGTCTTTGCCTCCACCCTCTCTTCCATCCCCACCGGAAGTGTGTCAAGATCAAGGTTCGAGTCATTGGGCGGAAAACCTTGGGTTTACAAGACTATTGTGATTTTGTTCTTTATCTTTACCATGTGGATTTGATTCGGGAACATCTGAATCTAAGGTATGGTTTTTGTTAGCACTTTGTGAATCCCTTTAATATTTAAAATTTGTATTTTTCCACTATGAATAGGATTTAGAAAAGACCTAGGATAGTTATGCATGTGCCCTAACCTGATTCGGGCTTGGGAAACGGAGAGATCCGGGTTTTTCCCATCAATCGGTATTAAAGCCATAGGTTAGTAATCATGCTAGAACCACTCTAGGGTGTGCTAACTAACTTATTTTTGCAAGGTTTTTGTTTATCCCATGGCCCTAAGGATAATTAATGTGCGTTCTTTATTATGATTTTGTAATAATATGATGGTTATAATTATGATTGCTTTTTATTGGGGATGTAATAATTACTTGGATTGGTTTTACTTTTTCTAGATGGGTTTTAAACCTCATAAGAGGCATAGGATTTTTTTTTCTTTTGTAAAAATCCTGTTTTTATCTTAGAATGATATGTAAACTCAAAATCTTTGTAGTATAGGATTTTGTTGTAAAAATCCATTTTTTTTATTAGTCTTTGTAACCTATAAAGAGTATGGATGCAATCCGAAGCATCACAAAGTGTTTGCACACATTCCCTTACAGGAAAAAGAGAAAAGAAGACTTCTTGAAGTTTCTTCCATAAGTTCCTATGGTGATTCAAGGGAAAAGAAAGATTCTTGGAAATTATTGATTTGAGATCTTTAGCAGCCTAGTTTTGTCATCTTGAACTTAAAATCAGGGTACATTCTCATGAGCTTTTTAGGGAAAACCACATTTTTTTTTTAAGCTTAGGAAGTTAGGAATCCAAGGCTTCATATAGATCACAATTCGAAGTTAAAACAAGGGAGTTATAGCTGATTGAAGCAAGGCTATGCAAAGAGCATGGCAGCACAATAATGCTGACTTTAACTCAAAATCAGGGCTATCTCCCTAGAGCTTTTTGGAGAAACTACATATGATTTTGAAGCAAAAAAAGTCATAAATCCAATGCTTCAAACGGATTGTAATTTGAAGTTGAAACGATGGAGATATGGTAGATCGAAGCAAAACTATATTAAGGGCAAGAAATTATAGGATGGAGTACAGACCAAATTGTTTTTGGTTATTTGGGCTCAATTTTTGGGGCCCATTGGGCTTTTTTTTTTCACTAACCCTATCTTAAGTTGTAGGTACCTTTGGTATTTTTGGAACCTTAAAATCCAAATATTTAGGTTACCAAATAAGCAATAGGATCCCTAAGGCCATGGGATTCGATATTTTTTTTTTCATTTTATGCTTATATTTTATATATTGCATGTGTCAAGGAAATAATTGAAAATATTTTGTAATTTTTTCAAAATGGTAATTTTGGATTTTCTTAAAATAATAAATTTTCATGAGATCTTTTTTCATTATTATTTATTTAATGAATTGGTTGTTGTCATTTGCAGTTTCAAATTCTTTTTAGGACTTTCCTTTATTTGGGTTAAGTGGTTCTCCAGGCTGTCCCCCCCACCCTTGAGAGAATGAGGAAACTGTTTAGTTTGTAAAAGAAAGTTCGAGGATAAGAAATATGAAAGATATCCCTATTTGGCGTAGGAGACCCAATTCAAGTAATAATAAAAGTTTTGGAAATTCTCATGATGGATAATTTATTTTAAGATGGTTACCAAAATTATCTTAAAGGCTATCTTCCAAAATATTAAGTGGGAGCGGGACATAGGCAAGCCCATAGCCTCTAAGATCAAGCCCATCTTGATTTTGAGCCTATCACCATCTTAAAGATGGGATCACTTAAGGAATCAAGGGATATGGACTATCCTAAAAGGACAAGACTATACATTGTAGTGGGAGTGGCCGATCCTAAAGATGGAACTCTTCACTTAGTGACATTGATGTCAAGGGTCTTGGTTATATACTTAACTTAGACATGAAGTGGTAGAATCACCTAAAGTGGTTCCACTTGCATGTGCTAAGGACTGAACGTAAAGGTATGTAAATCAATGCCTTAGAATAACCTTTGGAGGTTTAAGGCAAGTTGATTAATTAGAGAGGGTCTTTACCTAGTAATAAGAGTCATGACCTGCCTAAAGTAGGCTTGATTCTTATGATACTAGGATACCTTGCATGGATATATGTAGTTTAAGAGGACTACTTTTGTAAAATTAATTACCATATTTGCCTTTAGTGCTTAGTTCCTTTATTAATGCCTAGAAATATTTTGTTTATTACAGGAATCACGTCTTATAATATAATCACCCTTATTCTCACTGATAATAAGTTAACTTGACCTGATTATGTTGATTGGAAAATAAATCTAGATATAGTGCTCACAACAGAATAGCTAAAATGGGTAACTCAAGAGGTTGCTCCACCCATTCCCAATGAGCTTTCCACGTAAGAAGAGAAAGATGCTCATTGCCAGTGGCAAAGGGCATATGAGAAAACTCATTATATCATACTTGGGTCTCTCAATAATGTGTTGCAACAACAACACATGGGCATTGCCACTACTTATGAGATTTTCTTGAATCTGTAAGAGATGTTTAATGATAAGGGCAGGCCATCTAGGCAAGCTACTCTAAGGACCATCATGAGCACCAAGATGATAGAAGGAACTCCCATTAGAGATCATATGATTCATATGATTACACTCTTTAACAAGATGGAGATCCTTGGAGCTAAAATCGATGGGGAAACCAAGGTTGATATGATTCTAGAGACCTTATCGAACTCCTTCAAGCAATTTAAGCTCAATTACAATATGAATAAGTTAATGATGAGCTTTCCAAAACTGATAAAGGAACTTTAGATGGTTGAGGGGATTCTCAAGGATCCTAATGGTGTTCACATGGAAATAAAAGAGCCTTCAAGTTCTTCTCGTAATAATAAGAAGAAGAATTCTTTTAAGAAATCCAATCAGGAAAAGGAAATAGCAAAGGTAAGGGCAAGTGTTTCATTTATGGCAAGAAGGGCCATTGGAAGAAAGAATGCCCTAATTTCCTGAAGAAAAATGAAGGAATGTCCCATTCACTTTTAGTTGAATCTTGTTTAGTGGTGGATTCCACCAATTCCTAGTGGATAGATTCCGAAGCCACTAACCAAATTTGTAATTCATTATAGCGGTTTCAACTAAATAAAAGGTTGAATGAAGGAGAGACGTACCTGACTCTAGCATTTACTACGAGGATAGTTGTGCAATAAGTGGGAGATGTTACCCTGATATTAGAGAATAATAAATATCTAGAACTCAAGGATTGGATTTATGTACCTAAATCTAGAAAGAATTGAATTTCAATTTCTAGTTTAAATAAATTAGATTATTCAATTTATTTCAATAAAAAAATTATTAAAAAGAATGATTTATTTATTGGCTCAAGGATATTAGTTGACAATCTATTTTGTATTACTCTTATATCATTATTATATGTTGTTGAGAATAATCATATCTCACTTAAGAACAAAGTACTTAGCACTAATCAGACTTATCTATGGCACCTATGCTTAGATCATATTAATCTAAATAGGATCCAAAGACTAGTCAAGTTTGGAACACTGCACTCGTTAGTTCTAGAAGATCTTCTAGTCTACGAATCCTATACAAAAGGTAAAATGACCAAGAGGCCCTTTACTACTAAAGGGGTTAGAGCCAAAGAATGTTTGGAGTTAGTACATACTAATATGTGTGGACTTTTTAATGTCCAAGCATGTGGAGGGTATGAGTATTTCATCATCTTCACAGATGATTACTCTAGGTATGGTTATGTTTACCTTATGCATAGAAAATTTGATGCCTTGGATAAATTCAAAGAATTTAAGGCAAATCAAAGAACCAGTTAGGTAAACATCTCAAGGCACTTTGATCTAATCGAGGTGGAGAGTACATGTCTAATGAGTTTGATTCTTTCCTTAAGAAGCATAGGATTATATCCCAGTTGATTGCTCCTAGTACTCCACAGCAAAATGAAGTGGCAGAAAGAAGAAATCGAACTCTATTAGACATGATGAGATCTATGATGAGTTTTTCAACACTTCCCACATCCTTTTGGGGATATGCCCTAGAAAATGCAGGATATCTTCTTAATCTAGCTTCATCTAAATCGGTACCTTTGACTATTATGGAGATGTGGACGAGTCATAAACCTGGTTTACACCATGTTCACATATGGGGGTGTCCAGCACACGTGTTAAAACCAAACGTAGATAAGCTTGAACTAAGGTTAGAAGTTTGTCAGTTTGTTGGGTATCCAAAAGGAACTATGGGTTATTACTTTTATAGTCAGGTCGACCAGAAGGTATTTGTGAGTATAAATCCCAGATTTCTAGAAAATGACTAGATGATGAGTAATAGTGTTAGGAGTAAGGTCAATTTGAGAGATCTAGATAAGACTCTCATAACAACATATAATACTATGGATCCAGTACCAACCATTCTTATTTCTAGTACACCAGTACCTCGTCATAGTGAAAGGGTTATTCTATAACTAGATATATTCATGTATTTGGGAGAATCTTTTGAGGCCATCCCAATAGTACATGAGATCGATCCTACAGATTATAATGAGGCAATGAGCAATGTGGATGCACATTTTTGGCAAAAGGCTATGGAAGTAGAGTTAGAATCTATGCATTCTAACCATGTTTGGAAGCTTGTAGAAGCACCTAAAGGGATAAAACCCACAGGGTATAAGTGGGTCTACAAAAGGAAGAGGGGCGTAGATGGAAATGTTGAGACTTTTAAGGCTAGGTTTTTTGAGAAGGGTTATAGTCAGAAACCTATTGTCAATTATGGGGAGACCTTTCTCGCCGATAGCCATGCTCAAGTCCATCAAAATACTCCTATCCATTACAACACATCTTGATTATGAGATACAATAAATGGATGTCAAGACTGCATTCTTAAATGGGAATCTTGATGAGAGCATCTTTATGATGCAAACCAGATGGTTTTGTAGCAAAGGTTCAAGAGCATATGGTATGCAAGAATACATAAATCCATTTATGGATTAAAGCAAGCATCTTGCTCATGGAATAAACGTTTCGATCAGGCAATCAAAGCTTTTTACTTTGATCAAAATGAGGATGAACCTTATGTGTACAAGAATGTGCAGGAAAGCATGGCGGTCTTTATGATCTTGTATGTTGATGACATTCTAGTAATTGGTAATGATGTAAGGTTATTGTCATTAGTCAAGATCTGGTTTTCTACTCAATTTCAGATGAAGGATTTGGGAGAAGCACAATACATTCTTTGGATTAAGGTCCTTAGAGACCACAAGAATAGAAAACTAGTGTTATCTCAAGCTGCCTACATAGATAAGCTTTTGGTCAAGTATGTGATGTAGGATTCGAAGAAATGTTTGTTACCTTTCAGGCATGGAATTCCTCTTTCTCAGGATCAATGTCCTAAAATACTTGAGGAGAAAAAGCTCATGCAATTGGTACCTATGCCTCTATAATGGGTAGCCTTATGTATGTGATGCTATGTACTAGGCCAGATATTTGCTTTACAATGGGTATGGTGGGTAGATATCAGTCTAATCCAAGTCCAACGCACTAGACAACTATCAAGCAAATACTCAAGTATCTTAGGAGAACGAGGGATTATATGCTTGTATTCCAAAGTGTCGAGTTAGTACCTAAAGGGTACACAGATTCAAACTTCCAATCTTATAAGGATTCTCATCGATCTATCTCCAGTTTTGCTTTTACTTTTGGTGGTGTGGTTGTTAGTTGGAAAAGTGTGAAGCAATCTTGCATTACTAACTCCACTATGGAAGTCGAGTATGTTGTAGCTTCTAAAGTAGCAAAGGAAGCCATTTGGCATAGGAAGTTCCTCTTGGAACATAGGGTCGTACCCTTGGCCGTGCAACCCTTGATATTATTTTGTGATAACAGTGGGCCTGTGGCATAGTCTAAAGAACCAAGAAACCACCAAAAAGTTAAACACATTGAGAGAAAGTATCACCTGATTCATAAGATAGTCCAGGAGGGTGATGTACTGGTAAAGAAGATACCTTTTGCAAATAACCTAGTGGATCCTTTCACCAAGACATTTATAGGAAGAGTCTTTTATGGTCATAAGGATAGCATGGGTGTCAGATGTGTACCTAATATGTTTTAGAGGCATGATGTTTTCAGGGCTAGTGGGAGATTGTTAGGATTGAGCTTTTAAAAGCATAACATGATGTAATAAACTCTTGGTTTTTATTACTTATTTAATAAAGTTTTAGCTCACTTTTATCTATCATTTTTCCATGAATTATACCTTGTAAGCATTCATCTTTTGCATTGTACGTGACTTGGGTGCATTAGAAATTGCACAAAAAATCCAAGTCATGGGTTCCTTATAAATAGATGACTTGTTCACAGTTAGTTCATGGGTCTAAGCAACCTATTAGAGGTTGTAGTGCACCACCTCCTAATTGTAGGGATGGTTGGTCTTAGCTATTAGGATAGGTTTCCCATTATGAGTGCACTAGTGTGTATGGTTGCACATTGGATAAGACCTATGGTGAGTTATGACTTAAGGCTATCAAGCAGTCATAACTTCACCAAGTTGCTTCATTGTGTTGTCTCTCAACCTTGAGAGAATATTGATCTTGTGTTGAAGTTAGCAGTGGCTTCAACCTATGGGTGAGATTACAAGCTAATCATATATTCCCTTTGGATTGGGAAATTATTGATGGAAGTTGGTAGCAATAGGTATTCTCAATAGAGGCACCATGATATCTCTTAGGATTGAGACAATGTGTCCCCTTGAGTGATCCTAAGGATATGTGTTCATGGAAACTATGGCCATAATAGTTCCTTAAGTGGAACTGGATATAAGCTCTTTGAGAGCTAAGATATGTCAATTAAACACACTAGAGGAGGATCTATAACTTAAGGATGGTAGAGGTAGTCTTGAAAGGCTGATAGCCTTCACCTTGTTAGACTATGGACACCAGTTTAAAGGGAGACTAAACATAATGGATAGCATGTCATGGACCCGAGCACTTAGTGTCTCGTTGTTATTTACATAGGATATTGGAGTTCAGTTGATTCTCTATAGTAGGATGTTGAATCAACTTCATAATTGGATTATGAGGGAGCCAGTATTCCTATGGGTCCCAGTGGCCCCCGCTTTAAGCTCATATACCTTGTTAGCACGGGTTATGAGAGTCAAATTGACTCTAGGTTCACTTTTGTGCATAAGGGCATTTTGGTAAATAACTTTAATTTGAAGAGTTAGAAAAGAAAAAAAAATGGTATTTCCTTCATTCTTAAATCCAAAGATAAGGCCCTCACATGTTATTTCTTTTTCGGGTTCTTTTCTCTTTCTTTAAATATGAGATATATGGGGAAAAAAATCTAGGTATCAAATAAATATTAGTGACTCTTTCATAGGGACACCTTTTTGCTTTAAGAGAGATAATAGAGCTTCTAAAATAGATTTAATATTTGAGCTTTATATCAGTGGTTATGTAAAATTAATTATTTTATTGTCAATAATAAGGTTGAAATTGAATTAGATAGATAATTCTAATGAATTTCAAAGGTAATTAAGTTTATGACATGTTGAATTAATTACAAAAATTGATTAAAGATGGTTTAAAATACAACTAGCTAAGTCGTTAACTTCGTCAATGGATTAGTTTGGTGCATAGCAAATTTAGTGTAGAAGGCTACAAGCTATGGTGAAAAAAGATTTTTGAAAGTTGCAAAGAGAGTTTGGAACCTAATGGAGTTCTACAAAAAAATTAGGAACATTCTACTTTTAGATAATTAGCTAATACTCATTATTATTTTTATTTATGTTTAGGCTAGATGTTTAATAAGTCCATATGGAATTTGAGTGATTTCTTCAACGCATTGGTTAATAAAGCAATAAGTTATTTTATAATTTCTCCTTTTTTTAATCTTTTTTTCATTTTTTTAAAGTATAAAAAATGTTTGAAATCCCTAAAGTGGATCAAGTAATTTTTTTTTTTTTTTTCTGAAAAATGTTCTAATTTTTTTCTTAACTTATATAACAAATTGAGAATATCATACGATTTGTTCAATCGTTATACAAGTAAATTTTAACTTTTTAATTTATTATAATGATTTTGAACTCTGGTTATTAGTGACCTCGGTTCAATAAGTGATATCATTAGCCTTGACAAGGTAGTAATGTAGTGTAAACTTAACCCGCAAGGATGTTATTAGTCTTTGGTATATCATTGATTGGAAGCATATCATT
The DNA here is from genome assembly GCF_004353265.1 of Vitis riparia. NCBI lineage: Eukaryota > Viridiplantae > Streptophyta > Magnoliopsida > Vitales > Vitaceae > Vitis > Vitis riparia. Next base: position 23,873,183 of record NC_048437.1, read on the forward strand.
AATTGAAAATTATTTTATCCATCTGTAAAAAGAACAAAATAAGACTAGCCACTGAGTGCAAGTCCCACTGTTTGAGTATAATGCTATTATTAATGAATTAAGATAAAATATGTGTATGAAATTCTTTTAAATATAAATTAATTATGCAATGTGTATTATGTTATTTTATCTTTAAGTTGAAAGTATCTAATTTTTTTCTTTTTTTCTTTTTTGAAGAAAATGAACTTAATTATTAAATTAAATAAGTTCAATTACTAATTCATTTTTATAAAAATGTAATATTTCTTTATACTATATTTAACCCTCATTTTTAAACGATTTTACTTTATTGAACCGTCCATCTCACCATTCTTTAATATTCCACTTTTCAAGTATAAGCAATATTGATGAGAGGGATTAGAATATGAAGTATGTTTCTATTAGAAACAATTTTAAAATTGATTATTTAGGATCGACGACTTAAAACTAACTTTAGTTATAATTTCTAAATCTTACTTAAAGACTAACCTCGGTTATTATTTCTAAAACTTTTTTAAAATGTGTGGTATAATCATTGAAATTATCCTTGAGATACTTTTTAATTAGTTTTTATTAAAAATTTAGAACCTTTAAATTATGCTCTAATTATCAACTAACTACATGTTGGATTTGTTAGTTAAAATCATTCATGCTTTGGATTCCCAAGTTTGACACATGAAATGACCGTGGTGCTCTTGGTCCCCGAGTTCTTAGTGTCACAAATAAATTTTGATATTTTGAAATATTTGGAAATGTGTTAAATTACTATTTTATATATATATATATATATACTTTTACTCGATGAAAATATATAAAATTTAACACTCAACCAAATAAAATAAAAACCTTAATATTTGAGACACTAATTAAGAGACCAACTATCCTAAACACACATTTTGCTCTATTCAAATTTAAAACAAATTCAGGTGTATTAAAAAAAAAACAAAACAAAACAAAAAAACCGCCACAATCTCCCAGCCCTTAAGAAAGTCAAAAGGCTTTGGCATGGGCCTAGAGAGGAAGTTGGCGAAATGGGCAGTTTTGGGTCTTAGCGGGTATCGAAATCACCATCGGCTTCACCTCCACCCACCCACCAGATGGTAGCGGCATTTACACTGGCTGAAGAATATATGCAGCAGGTATTATGAAAACAGAAAAAGGTAAAGACACACTGACGCAGATTCAATATAATATAAGCCAAATGTAGAACTCAGTTTACGTAGTGTTCCTGCCGCATCTTGTCTTCCTGACACACCAGAAAAAAAGGAAAAATGTTGTACTCTTGTATGGTAAAGAATGAAAAGATCCAGAAAATTCAACTACTCAAAAGGGATTAAAAGGCGTATCATTGCTGTCCTCTCTTTTAAAACCAAAAAAAAAAAAAAAAAACAAACGCATAGATTGTCGTCAAGCAGCGTCCCATGAGATAACTTATATGTCTTTGGAATTGGGGGTTAAGCAAAAGAGCACAGATCTACATCTTATATGTGACAAACAAAAGAAAAGAAAAGGCACCATTTTAGTGCTTACAATAATTCTGATCCCAGTTATAGCAAAAATTCACGAATCTGAACTGGCCTTTTAACTGCATTTGTAAAACCCTGCATGAAAATGGGAACAAAATTAAAAATTATCAGTGATCATGGATTACAACCCATGTGCTTATTTCCTTTTATACTCCTAGCTGCCAAGAGGCTTATGACAGTATCGTTCCGCAGAGGAGATGATAATGAGAGGCTAGTTCATCGTATGCACTTCATCAAAGATAATTGTTAAGTTGAAACCCATATTAGAATAAATTAGTTGTATTTTGGGCTTGTACATTTGTGCACAAGATAACTTTATTTAGCTATCTATCAAGCTATGATAAAGAGCATGATACCGGTGGTCAATGCATTTAATAACTAATGACTCTATTAGGACTACTCACCATTGCCATATATTCCCCAAATTAGAGGTAACTAGGAAGGTCTGTGGGGTGGGTTCAAGACAGGGCATGCCCCCCTCACCCCTGACGAAAAACAATAAAACCCTAGCACAAACTTGGGTGGTGCCAGGGCTACAATTGTGATCAAGGCAGGGCAAAACTGAGGTTGAAAACAATTTCTGCAACAAGTTATTTGGGAGAACATGCAACCCTATTGGTTTGGAAAGAAAAATAAATCAAAAATCAAGAAAAATATGAAAGAAATGACTAGGTTATTTAGAAAAATCTAAAATGTAAAAAGATCTCACTTTTAAGTAAAAAGCTAAACCTGGTAAACCAAAACCACCAAAAAATTCTGATCCCACAAATAAAAGCACCTCAAACTTGAATATCATTTTTTTTTTACAAAAGTAATCCAAAAAAAAAATTCCAATCAAACTAATATAAGAAATACAACCTTACCTATCAAATATATATATATATATAAAAGAAATACAACCTTAAAACAAAAAAATTCAAATAAAAAAAATGGTTTTTAATTAACAGCTTTAGAAAACATAATAAATGAAAAATATATATATAATAAAGCGTAAGATGGAAGAGACCAAAAAGCCAAATTTGTGAGAACTAAGAGTAGTGGTTGAAAGGAATGAAGACAACAACTGGAAAGAGTTGAACATGGAAGTGGCTGGAAAAGGAAATGAACATCATGGCTGCTAGGAAAATGAGAAAGTGTGAAATGGGTTGCTTTTGAAAATGAAGAAATGAGGGTTAGGGCTGTTTCATAATGTGTGTGCGTGCACGTATGGGTATATGTATATGTGTGTGTGTGTATATATATATTATAATGGTATTTTCATAGGTTTAATGTAGACTTTTTACCTATAAAAAAAAAGGTATTTTTGTAGTTCTCAGCAGATCTAAGGCAGTATATTAAAATAACATTGTATCCGGGGCAGGCCATGGTAGAACATTCACATACCCTACCTGCCCTAGACTGGAGTTCAATTCCTCTTCCCCCTTTATGCCATATCCAAACCCTCAATAATAGGAAGGTGCAAGGCAAGAAAAGTCGCCCAAAAAAACTGACCCATTGCCATCCCTAGAGATAACTATGTATGATAACTGTGTATGCAATTGCATCCAAGATGCAACTATGTAACAAGAACTGAATAAGCAAACGCATCCACGACACAAGAGTGTCCCTAATGCACCATATTACAATATTTAATCGCCACTTTTTTTCCTTCCCTTTTTGCCTTTTTTTCTTTTCATGGGGAGGGAAGGGGGAAGATGTCAACTTGAATGCAAGTCTTTAAATGGTTGGATGCAAATATTGAACTCTTAAGGCATTACATTATCCATGAACACCCAACATACAAGCATTAGC